>NW_027251490.1:0-45137 GCF_044704955.1 Pristiophorus japonicus
CCTCCCACTGCCACGCCCCCATGTCCCGCCTACTGCCACGCCCCCTGTCCCGCCCACTGCCACGCCCCCATGTCCCGCCTACTGCCACGCCCCCTGGTCCCGCCCAATGCCACGCCCCTTGTCCCGCCCACTGTCACGCCCCCTGGTCCCGCCTACTGCCACGCCTCTTGTCCCGCCCACTGCCACGCCCCTTGTCCCGCCTACTGCCACGCCCCCTGGTCCCGCCTACTGCCACGCCCCTAGTCCCGCCACTGCCATGCCCCCATGTCGCGCCTACTGCCACGCCCCATGGTCCCGCCCACTGCCACGCCTCTTGTCCCGCCCACTGCCACGCCCCCATGTCCCGCCTACTGCCACGCCCCCTGGTCCCGCCCACTGCCACGCCCCCATGTCCCGCCCACTGCCACGCCCCCTTGTCCCGCCCACTGCCACGCCCCTTGTCCCGCCTACTGCCACGCCCCCTGGTCCCGCCCACTGCCACGCCCCCTGGTCCCGCCTACTGCCACGCCCCCTGGTCCCGCCCACTGCCACGCCCCCATGTCCCGCCTACTGCCACGCCCCCTTGTCCCGCCCACTGCCACGCCCCCTTGTCCCGCCTACTGCCACGCCCCCTGGTCCCGCCTACTGCCACGCCCACTGTCACGCCCCCTTGTCCCGCCTACTGCCACTCCCCTTGTCCCGCCCACTGCCATTGCCAGCTTCCCCAGCAGCAGCAGCAGCCCCAGCATTGAAAAAGCTTTTATATATATTGATATATATATATATAAAATCTTTGATTATCAAAAGACATGACATGACATGACATGAGCATGAGCTGAGCTGAGCTAAAGAAGGGGGACACGCTGCCTGCGGGAACCTAGCCCGCCTTGTTTGGGTGCCTAAATAAAACACTCGGGTCAAGTGGCCTTGTTGCCAAGATGCGTACTGTTGTGTTTTTCCAGGGTGCACTATGGTAGGGTCCCACTGCGTGGCTCCTGCTGCCTGCCACAAGGTAAGCCTGCAGCACCCCACCACACACACACACACACACAATCCAGAGGGGAGCCCTGTGGAATAGCTGGCTGGCTGGCTGCATTCCACAGGGGCCCGCCTCAAGCAGTGCCAGCTTCCCCAGCAGCACCAGCAGCAGCCCCAGCAGCAGCCCCAGCAGCCCCAGCATTCAAAAAGACTTTATATATATTGATATATATATATATAAAGTCTTTGATTATCAAAAGACATGACATGACATGACATGAGCATGAGCTGAGCTGAGCTAAAGAAGGGGGACACGCTGCCTGCGGGAACCTAGCCCGCCTTGTTACCCCGCCCACTGACACTCCCCTTGTCCCACCCACTGACACTCCCCTTGTCCCTCCCACTGACACTCCCCTTGTCCCTCCCTCCCACTGACACTCCCCTTGTCCCTCCCTCCCACTGACACTCCCCTTGTCCCGCCCACTGACACTCCCCTTGTCCCTCCCACTGACACTCCCCTTGTCCCGCCCACTGACACTCCCCTTGTCCCGCCCACTGACACTCCCCTTGTCCCTCCCACTGACACTCCCCTTGTCCCTCCCACTGACACTCCCCTTGTCCCTCCCACTGACACTCCCCTTGTCCCTCCCACTGCCACGCCCCTTGTCCCTCCCACTGACACTCCCCTTGTCCCTCCCACTGCCACGCCCCTTGTCATGCCCCCTTGTCCCGCCCACTGACACTCCCCTTGTCCCTCCCACTGACACTCCCCTTGTCCCGCCCACTGACACTCCCCTTGTCCCGCCCACTGCCACGCCCCCATGTCCCACCCACTGACACTCCCCTTGTCCCGCCCACTGACACTCCCCTTGTCCCGCCCACTGCCACGCCCCTTGTCACGCCCACTGACACTCCCCTTGTCCCGCCCCCTTGTCCCTCCCACTGCCACGCCCCTTGTCACGCCCCTTGCCCCGCCCACTGACACTCCCCTTGTCCCGCCCACTGACACTCCCCTTGTCACGCCCCCTTGTCCCTCCCACTGCCACGCCCCTTGTCATGCCCCCTTGTCCCTCCCACTGACACTCCCCTTGTCCCGCCCACTGACACTCCCCTTGTCCCGCCCACTGACACTCCCCTTGTCCCTCCCACTGACACTCCCCTTGTCCCTCCCACTGACACTCCCCTTGTCCCTCCCACTGCCACGCCCCTTGTCATGCCCCCTTGTCCCGCCCACTGACACTCCCCTTGTCCCTCCCACTGACACTCCCCTTGTCCCGCCCACTGACACTCCCCTTGTCCCGCCCACTGACACTCCCCTTGTGCCGCCCACTGACACTCCCCTTGTCACGCCCCTTGTCCCTCCCACTGCCACGCCCCTTGTCACGCCCCCTTGTCCCGCCCACTGACACTCCCCTTGTCCCGCCCACTGCCACGCCCAATGCCACGCCCCCTGTCCCGCCCACTGCCACGCCCCCATGTCCCGCCTACTGACACGCCCCTTGTCCCTCCCACTGACACTCCCCTTGTCCCTCCCACTGACACTCCCCTTGTCCCTCCCACTGCCACGCCCCTTGTCATGCCCCCTTGTCCCGCCCACTGACACTCCCCTTGTCCCGCCCACTGACACTCCCCTTGTCACGCCCCCTTTTCCCTCCCACTGCCACGCCCCTTGTCACGCCCCTTGCCCCGCCCACTGACACTCCCCTTGTCCCGCCCACTGACACTCCCCTTGTCCCGCCCACTGACACTCCCCTTGTCACGCCCCCTTGTCCCGCCCACTGCCACGCCCCCTTGTCCCGCCCACTGCCACGCCCCCTGTCCCGCCTACTGCCACGCCCCCTTGTCCCGCCTACTGCCACGCCCCCTGGTCCCGCCCACTGCCACGCCCCCTTGTCCCGCCCACTGCCACGCCCCCTGGTCCCGCCCACTGACACTCCCCTTGTCCCGCCCACTGACACTCCCCTTGTCCCGCCCACTGCCACGCCCCTTGTCACGCCCACTGACACTCCCCTTGTCACGCCCCCTTGTCCCTCCCACTGCCACGCCCCTTGTCACGCCCCTTGCCCCGCCCACTGACACTCCCCTTGTCCCGCCCACTGACACTCCCCTTGTCACGCCCCTTGTCCCTCCCACTGCCACGCCCCTTGTCACGCCCCCTTGTCCCGCCCACTGACACTCCCCTTGTCCCGCCCACTGCCACGCCCAATGCCACGCCCCCTGTCCCGCCCACTGCCACGCCCCCATGTCCCGCCTACTGACACGCCCCTTGTCCCTCCCACTGACACTCCCCTTGTCCCTCCCACTGACACTCCCCTTGTCCCTCCCACTGCCACGCCCCTTGTCATGCCCCCTTGTCCCGCCCACTGACACTCCCCTTGTCCCGCCCACTGACACTCCCCTTGTCACGCCCCCTTTTCCCTCCCACTGCCACGCCCCTTGTCACGCCCCTTGCCCCGCCCACTGACACTCCCCTTGTCCCGCCCACTGACACTCCCCTTGTCCCGCCCACTGACACTCCCCTTGTCACGCCCCCTTGTCCCGCCCACTGCCACGCCCCCTTGTCCCGCCCACTGCCACGCCCCCTGTCCCGCCTACTGCCACGCCCCCTTGTCCCGCCTACTGCCACGCCCCCTGGTCCCGCCCACTGCCACGCCCCCTTGTCCCGCCCACTGCCACGCCCCCTGGTCCCGCCCACTGACACTCCCCTTGTCCCGCCCACTGACACTCCCCTTGTCCCGCCCACTGCCACGCCCCTTGTCACGCCCACTGACACTCCCCTTGTCACGCCCCCTTGTCCCTCCCACTGCCACGCCCCTTGTCACGCCCCTTGCCCCGCCCACTGACACTCCCCTTGTCCCGCCCACTGACACTCCCCTTGTCACGCCCCCTTGTCCCGCCCACTGCCACGCCCCATGTCCCTCCCACTGCCACGCCCCCTTGTCCCGCCCACTGCCACGCCTCCTGGTCCCGCCTACTACTGCCACGCCCCTTGTCCCGCCTACTGCCACGCCCCCTGTCCCGCCCACTGCCACGCCCCCTTGTCCCGCCCACTGCCACGCCCCCTGGTCCCGCCCACTGACACTCCCCTTGTCCCGCCCACTGACACTCCCCTTGTCCCGCCCCCTTGTCCCTCCCACTGCCACGCCCCTTGTCACGCCCCTTGCCCCGCCCACTGACACTCCCCTTGTCCCGCCCACTGACACTCCCCTTGTCCCGCCCACTGACACTCCCCTTGTCCCGCCCACTGACACTCCCCTTGTCACGCCCCCTTGTCCCGCCCACTGCCACGCCCCCATGTCCCTCCCACTGCCACGCCCCCTTGTCCCGCCCACTGCCACGCCTCCTGGTCCCGCCTACTGCCACGCCCCTTGTCCCGCCTACTGCCACGCCCCCTTGTCCCGCCTACTGCCACGCCCCCTTGTCCCGCCCACTGCCACGCCCCCTGGTCCCGCCCACTGACACTCCCCTTGTCCCGCCCACTGACACTCCCCTTGTCCCGCCCACTGCCACGCCCCTTGTCACGCCCACTGACACTCCCCTTGTCACGCCCCCTTGTCCCTCCCACTGCCACGCCCCTTGTCACGCCCCTTGCCCCGCCCACTGACACTCCCCTTGTCCCGCCCACTGACACTCCCCTTGTCACGCCCCCTTGTCCCGCCCACTGCCACGCCCCATGTCCCTCCCACTGCCACGCCCCCTTGTCCCGCCCACTGCCACGCCTCCTGGTCCCGCCTACTACTGCCACGCCCCTTGTCCCGCCTACTGCCACGCCCCCTGTCCCGCCCACTGCCACGCCCCCTTGTCCCGCCCACTGCCACGCCCCCTGGTCCCGCCCACTGACACTCCCCTTGTCCCGCCCACTGACACTCCCCTTGTCCCGCCCCCTTGTCCCTCCCACTGCCACGCCCCTTGTCACGCCCCTTGCCCCGCCCACTGACACTCCCCTTGTCCCGCCCACTGACACTCCCCTTGTCCCGCCCACTGACACTCCCCTTGTCCCGCCCACTGACACTCCCCTTGTCACGCCCCCTTGTCCCGCCCACTGCCACGCCCCCATGTCCCTCCCACTGCCACGCCTCCTGGTCCCGCCTACTGCCACGCCCCTTGTCCCGCCTACTGCCACGCCCCCTTGTCCCGCCTACTGCCACGCCCCCTTGTCCCGCCCACTGCCACGCCCCTTGTCCCGCCTACTGCCACGCCCCTTGGCCCGCCCACTGCCACGCCCCCTTGTCCCGCCCACTGCCACGCCCCCTGTCCCGCCTATTGCCACGCCCCCTTGTCCCGCCTACTGCCACGCCCCTTGTCCCGCCCACTGCCACGCCCCCTTGTCCCGCCCACTGCCACGCCCCCATGTCCCGCCTACTGCCACGCCCCCTTGTCCCGCCTACTGCCACGCCCCCTTGTCCCGCCCACTGCCACGCCCCTTGTCCCGCCTACTGCCACGCCCCCTGGTCCCGCCTACTGCCACGCCCCTTGTCCCGCCCACTGCCACGCCCCCATGTCCCGCCTACTGCCACGCCTCCTGGTCCCGCCCACTGCCACGCCCCCATGTCCCGCCTACTGCCACGCCCCCTTGTCCCGCCCACTGCCACGCCCCTTGTCCCGCCTACTGCCACGCCCCCTGGTCCCGCCCACTGCCACGCCCCCTGTCCCGCCCACTGCCACGCCCCCTGTCCCGCCCACTGCCACGCCCCTTGTCCCGCCCACTGCCACGCCCCCATGTCCCGCCTACTGCCACGCCTCCTGGTCCCGCCCACTGCCACGCCCCCATGTCCCGCCTACTGCCACGCCCCCTTGTCCCGCCCACTGCCACGCCCCTTGTCCCGCCTACTGCCACGCCCCCTGGTCCCGCCCACTGCCACGCCCCCTGTCCCGCCCACTGCCACGCCCCCTGTCCCGCCCACTGCCACGCCCCTTGTCCCGCCCACTGCCACGCCCCCTTGTCCCGCCCACTGCCACGCCCCCTGGTCCCGCCCACTGCCACGCCCCTTGTCCCGCCCACTGCCACGCCCCCATGTCCCGCCTACTGCCACGCCCCCTTTTCCCGCCTACTGCCACGCCCCCTGGTCCCGCCTACTGCCACGCCCCCTTGTCCCGCCTACTGCCACGCCCCCTTGTCCCGCCTACTGCCACGCCCCCTTGTCCCGCCTACTGCCACGCCCCTTGTCCCGCCCACTGCCACGCCCCCATGTCCCGCCTACTGCCACGCCCCCTTGTCCCGCCTACTGCCACGCCCCCTGGTCCCGCCCACTGCCACGCCCCCATGTCCCGCCCACTGCCACGCCCCTTGTCCCGCCCACTGCCACGCCCCCTTGTCCCGCCCACTGCCACGCCCCCATGTCCCGCCTACTGCCACGCCCCCTTGTCCCGCCTACTGCCACGCCCCCTTGTCCCGCCTACTGCCACGCCCCCTTGTCCCGCCCACTGCCACGCCCCTTGTCCCGCCTACTGCCACGCCCCCTGGTCCCGCCTACTGCCACGCCCCTTGTCCCGCCCACTGCCACGCCCCCATGTCCCGCCTACTGCCACGCCTCCTGGTCCCGCCCACTGCCACGCCCCCATGTCCCGCCTACTGCCACGCCCCCTTGTCCCGCCTACTGCCACGCCCCCTTGTCCCGCCCACTGCTACGCCCCTTGTCCCGCCTACTGCCACGCCCCCTGGTCCCGCCCACTGCCACGCCTCTTGTCCCGCCTACTGCCACGCCCCCTTGTCCCGCCCACTGCTACGCCCCTTGTCCCGCCAACTGCCACGCCCCCTTGTCCCGCCCACTGCCACGCCCCCTGGTCCCGCCCACTGCCACGCCCCTTGTCCCGCCTACTGCCACGCCCCCTTGTCCCGCCTACTGCCACGCCCCTTGTCCCGCCCACTGCCACGCCCCCATGTCCCGCCTACTGCCACGCCCCCTGGTCCCGCCCACTGCCACGCCCCCATGTCCCGCCCACTGCCACGCCCCCTTGTCCCGCCCACTGCCACGCCCCTTGTCCCGCCTACTGCCACGCCCCCTGGTCCCGCCCACTGCCACGCCCCCTGGTCCCGCCTACTGCCACGCCCCCTTGTCCCGCCCACTGCTACGCCCCTTGTCCCGCCTACTGCCACGCCCCCTGGTCCCGCCCACTGCCACGCCCCCTTGTCCCGCCTACTGCCACGCCCCCTTGTCCCGCCCACTGCTACGCCCCTTGTCCCGCCTACTGCCACGCCCCCTGGTCCCTCCCACTGCCACGCCCCTTGTCACGCCCCTTGCCCCGCCCACTGACACTCCCCTTGTCCCGCCCACTGACACTCCCCTTGTCCCGCCCACTGACACTCCCCTTGTCCCGCCCACTGACACTCCCCTTGTCACGCCCCCTTGTCCCGCCCACTGCCACGCCCCCATGTCCCTCCCACTGCCACGCCCCCTTGTCCCGCCCACTGCCACGCCTCCTGGTCCCGCCTACTGCCACGCCCCTTGTCCCGCCTACTGCCACGCCCCCTTGTCCCGCCTACTGCCACGCCCCCTTGTCCCGCCCACTGCCACGCCCCTTGTCCCGCCTACTGCCACGCCCCTTGGCCCGCCCACTGCCACGCCCCCTTGTCCCGCCCACTGCCACGCCCCCTGTCCCGCCTATTGCCACGCCCCCTTGTCCCGCCTACTGCCACGCCCCTTGTCCCGCCCACTGCCACGCCCCCTTGTCCCGCCCACTGCCACGCCCCCATGTCCCGCCTACTGCCACGCCCCCTTGTCCCGCCCACTGCCACGCCCCCATGTCCCGCCTACTGCCACGCCTCCTGGTCCCGCCCACTGCCACGCCCCCATGTCCCGCCTACTGCCACGCCCCCTTGTCCCGCCTACTGCCACGCCCCCTTGTCCCGCCCACTGCTACGCCCCTTGTCCCGCCTACTGCCACGCCCCCTGGTCCCGCCCACTGCCACGCCTCTTGTCCCGCCTACTGCCACGCCCCCTTGTCCCGCCCACTGCTACGCCCCTTGTCCCGCCAACTGCCACGCCCCCTTGTCCCGCCCACTGCCACGCCCCCTGGTCCCGCCCACTGCCACGCCCCTTGTCCCGCCTACTGCCACGCCCCCTTGTCCCGCCTACTGCCACGCCCCTTGTCCCGCCCACTGCCACGCCCCCATGTCCCGCCTACTGCCACGCCCCCTGGTCCCGCCCACTGCCACGCCCCCATGTCCCGCCCACTGCCACGCCCCCTTGTCCCGCCCACTGCCACGCCCCTTGTCCCGCCTACTGCCACGCCCCCTGGTCCCGCCCACTGCCACGCCCCCTGGTCCCGCCTACTGCCACGCCCCCTTGTCCCGCCCACTGCTACGCCCCTTGTCCCGCCTACTGCCACGCCCCCTGGTCCCGCCCACTGCCACGCCCCCTTGTCCCGCCTACTGCCACGCCCCCTTGTCCCGCCCACTGCTACGCCCCTTGTCCCGCCTACTGCCACGCCCCCTGGTCCCTCCCACTGCCACGCCCCTTGTCACGCCCCTTGCCCCGCCCACTGACACTCCCCTTGTCCCGCCCACTGACACTCCCCTTGTCCCGCCCACTGACACTCCCCTTGTCCCGCCCACTGACACTCCCCTTGTCACGCCCCCTTGTCCCGCCCACTGCCACGCCCCCATGTCCCTCCCACTGCCACGCCCCCTTGTCCCGCCCACTGCCACGCCTCCTGGTCCCGCCTACTGCCACGCCCCTTGTCCCGCCTACTGCCACGCCCCCTTGTCCCGCCTACTGCCACGCCCCCTTGTCCCGCCCACTGCCACGCCCCTTGTCCCGCCTACTGCCACGCCCCTTGGCCCGCCCACTGCCACGCCCCCTTGTCCCGCCCACTGCCACGCCCCCTGTCCCGCCTATTGCCACGCCCCCTTGTCCCGCCTACTGCCACGCCCCTTGTCCCGCCCACTGCCACGCCCCCTTGTCCCGCCCACTGCCACGCCCCCATGTCCCGCCTACTGCCACGCCCCCTTGTCCCGCCTACTGCCACGCCCCCTTGTCCCGCCCACTGCCACGCCCCTTGTCCCGCCTACTGCCACGCCCCCTGGTCCCGCCTACTGCCACGCCCCTTGTCCCGCCCACTGCCACGCCCCCATGTCCCGCCTACTGCCACGCCTCCTGGTCCCGCCCACTGCCACGCCCCCATGTCCCGCCTACTGCCACGCCCCCTTGTCCCGCCCACTGCCACGCCCCTTGTCCCGCCTACTGCCACGCCCCCTGGTCCCGCCCACTGCCACGCCCCCTGTCCCGCCCACTGCCACGCCCCCTGTCCCGCCCACTGCCACGCCCCTTGTCCCGCCCACTGCCACGCCCCCATGTCCCGCCTACTGCCACGCCTCCTGGTCCCGCCCACTGCCACGCCCCCATGTCCCGCCTACTGCCACGCCCCCTTGTCCCGCCCACTGCCACGCCCCTTGTCCCGCCTACTGCCACGCCCCCTGGTCCCGCCCACTGCCACGCCCCCTGTCCCGCCCACTGCCACGCCCCCTGTCCCGCCCACTGCCACGCCCCCTTGTCCCGCCCACTGCCACGCCCCCTGGTCCCGCCCACTGCCACGCCCCTTGTCCCGCCCACTGCCACGCCCCCATGTCCCGCCTACTGCCACGCCCCCTTTTCCCGCCTACTGCCACGCCCCCTGGTCCCGCCTACTGCCACGCCCCCTTGTCCCGCCTACTGCCACGCCCCCTTGTCCCGCCTACTGCCACGCCCCCTTGTCCCGCCTACTGCCACGCCCCTTGTCCCGCCCACTGCCACGCCCCCATGTCCCGCCTACTGCCACGCCCCCTTGTCCCGCCTACTGCCACGCCCCCTGGTCCCGCCCACTGCCACGCCCCCATGTCCCGCCCACTGCCACGCCCCTTGTCCCGCCCACTGCCACGCCCCCTTGTCCCGCCCACTGCCACGCCCCCATGTCCCGCCTACTGCCACGCCCCCTTGTCCCGCCTACTGCCACGCCCCCTTGTCCCGCCTACTGCCACGCCCCCTTGTCCCGCCCACTGCCACGCCCCTTGTCCCGCCTACTGCCACGCCCCCTGGTCCCGCCTACTGCCACGCCCCTTGTCCCGCCCACTGCCACGCCCCCATGTCCCGCCTACTGCCACGCCTCCTGGTCCCGCCCACTGCCACGCCCCCATGTCCCGCCTACTGCCACGCCCCCTTGTCCCGCCTACTGCCACGCCCCCTTGTCCCGCCCACTGCTACGCCCCTTGTCCCGCCTACTGCCACGCCCCCTGGTCCCGCCCACTGCCACGCCTCTTGTCCCGCCCACTGCCACGCCCCCTGTTCCGCCCACTGCCACGCCCCTTGTCCCGCCAACTGCCACGCCCCCTTGTCCCGCCCACTGCCACGCCCCCATGTCCCGCCCACTGCCACGCCCCCTGGTCCCGCCCACTGCCACGCCCCTTGTCCCGCCTACTGCCACGCCCCCTTGTCCCGCCTACTGCCACGCCCCTTGTCCCGCCCACTGCCACGCCCCCATGTCCCGCCTACTGCCACGCCCCCTGGTCCCGCCCACTGCCACGCCCCCATGTCCCGCCCACTGCCACGCCCCCTTGTCCCGCCCACTGCCACGCCCCTTGTCCCGCCTACTGCCACGCCCCCTGGTCCCGCCCACTGCCACGCCCCCTGGTCCCGCCTACTGCCACGCCCCCTGGTCCCGCCCACTGCCACGCCCCCATGTCCCGCCTACTGCCACGCCCCCTTGTCCCGCCCACTGCCACGCCCCCTTGTCCCGCCTACTGCCACGCCCCCTGGTCCCGCCTACTGCCACGCCCACTGTCACGCCCCCTTGTCCCGCCTACTGCCACTCCCCTTGTCCCGCCCACTGCCATTGCCAGCTTCCCCAGCAGCAGCAGCCCCAGCAGCAGCAGCCCCAGCAGCCCCAGCATTGAAAAAGCTTTTATATATATTGATATATATATATATAAAATCTTTGATTATCAAAAGACATGACATGACATGACATGAGCATGAGCTGAGCTGAGCTAAAGAAGGGGGACACGCTGCCTGCGGGAACCTAGCCCGCCTTGTTTGGGTGCCTAAATAAAACACTCGGGTCAAGTGGCCTTGTTGCCAAGATGCGTACTGTTGTGTTTTTCCAGGGTGCACTATGGTAGGGTCCCACTGCGTGGCTCCTGCTGCCTGCCACAAGGTAAGCCTGCAGCACCCCACCACACACACACACACACAATCCAGAGGGGAGCCCTGTGGAATAGCTGGCTGGCTGGCTGCATTCCACAGGGGCCCGCCTCAAGCAGTGCCAGCTTCCCCAGCAGCACCAGCAGCAGCCCCAGCAGCAGCCCCAGCAGCCCCAGCATTCAAAAAGACTTTATATATATTGATATATATATATATAAAGTCTTTGATTATCAAAAGACATGACATGACATGACATGAGCATGAGCTGAGCTGAGCTAAAGAAGGGGGACACGCTGCCTGCGGGAACCTAGCCCGCCTTGTTACCCCGCCCACTGACACTCCCCTTGTCCCACCCACTGACACTCCCCTTGTCCCTCCCACTGACACTCCCCTTGTCCCTCCCTCCCACTGACACTCCCCTTGTCCCACCCACTGACACTCCCCTTGTCCCTCCCACTGACACTCCCCTTGTCCCTCCCTCCCACTGACACTCCCCTTGTCCCGCCCACTGACACTCCCCTTGTCCCTCCCACTGACACTCCCCTTGTCCCGCCCACTGACACTCCCCTTGTCCCGCCCACTGACACTCCCCTTGTCCCTCCCACTGACACTCCCCTTGTCCCTCCCACTGACACTCCCCTTGTCCCTCCCACTGACACTCCCCTTGTCCCTCCCACTGCCACGCCCCTTGTCATGCCCCCTTGTCCCGCCCACTGACACTCCCCTTGTCCCTCCCACTGACACTCCCCTTGTCCCGCCCACTGACACTCCCCTTGTCCCGCCCACTGCCACGCCCCCATGTCCCACCCACTGACACTCCCCTTGTCCCGCCCACTGACACTCCCCTTGTCCCGCCCACTGCCACGCCCCTTGTCACGCCCACTGACACTCCCCTTGTCCCGCCCCCTTGTCCCTCCCACTGCCACGCCCCTTGTCACGCCCCTTGCCCCGCCCACTGACACTCCCCTTGTCCCGCCCACTGACACTCCCCTTGTCACGCCCCCTTGTCCCTCCCACTGCCACGCCCCTTGTCATGCCCCCTTGTCCCTCCCACTGACACTCCCCTTGTCCCGCCCACTGACACTCCCCTTGTCCCGCCCACTGACACTCCCCTTGTCCCTCCCACTGACACTCCCCTTGTCCCTCCCACTGACACTCCCCTTGTCCCTCCCACTGACACTCCCCTTGTCCCTCCCACTGCCACGCCCCTTGTCATGCCCCCTTGTCCCGCCCACTGACACTCCCCTTGTCCCTCCCACTGACACTCCCCTTGTCCCGCCCACTGACACTCCCCTTGTCCCGCCCACTGACACTCCCCTTGTGCCGCCCACTGACACTCCCCTTGTCACGCCCCTTGTCCCTCCCACTGCCACGCCCCTTGTCACGCCCCCTTGTCCCGCCCACTGACACTCCCCTTGTCCCGCCCACTGCCACGCCCAATGCCACGCCCCCTGTCCCGCCCACTGCCACGCCCCCATGTCCCGCCTACTGACACGCCCCTTGTCCCTCCCACTGACACTCCCCTTGTCCCTCCCACTGACACTCCCCTTGTCCCTCCCACTGCCACGCCCCTTGTCATGCCCCCTTGTCCCGCCCACTGACACTCCCCTTGTCCCGCCCACTGACACTCCCCTTGTCACGCCCCCTTTTCCCTCCCACTGCCACGCCCCTTGTCACGCCCCTTGCCCCGCCCACTGACACTCCCCTTGTCCCGCCCACTGACACTCCCCTTGTCCCGCCCACTGACACTCCCCTTGTCACGCCCCCTTGTCCCGCCCACTGCCACGCCCCCTTGTCCCGCCCACTGCCACGCCCCCTGTCCCGCCTACTGCCACGCCCCCTTGTCCCGCCTACTGCCACGCCCCCTGGTCCCGCCCACTGCCACGCCCCCTTGTCCCGCCCACTGCCACGCCCCCTGGTCCCGCCCACTGACACTCCCCTTGTCCCGCCCACTGACACTCCCCTTGTCCCGCCCACTGCCACGCCCCTTGTCACGCCCACTGACACTCCCCTTGTCACGCCCCCTTGTCCCTCCCACTGCCACGCCCCTTGTCACGCCCCTTGCCCCGCCCACTGACACTCCCCTTGTCCCGCCCACTGACACTCCCCTTGTCACGCCCCTTGTCCCTCCCACTGCCACGCCCCTTGTCACGCCCCCTTGTCCCGCCCACTGACACTCCCCTTGTCCCGCCCACTGCCACGCCCAATGCCACGCCCCCTGTCCCGCCCACTGCCACGCCCCCATGTCCCGCCTACTGACACGCCCCTTGTCCCTCCCACTGACACTCCCCTTGTCCCTCCCACTGACACTCCCCTTGTCCCTCCCACTGCCACGCCCCTTGTCATGCCCCCTTGTCCCGCCCACTGACACTCCCCTTGTCCCGCCCACTGACACTCCCCTTGTCACGCCCCCTTTTCCCTCCCACTGCCACGCCCCTTGTCACGCCCCTTGCCCCGCCCACTGACACTCCCCTTGTCCCGCCCACTGACACTCCCCTTGTCCCGCCCACTGACACTCCCCTTGTCACGCCCCCTTGTCCCGCCCACTGCCACGCCCCCTTGTCCCGCCCACTGCCACGCCCCCTGTCCCGCCTACTGCCACGCCCCCTTGTCCCGCCTACTGCCACGCCCCCTGGTCCCGCCCACTGCCACGCCCCCTTGTCCCGCCCACTGCCACGCCCCCTGGTCCCGCCCACTGACACTCCCCTTGTCCCGCCCACTGACACTCCCCTTGTCCCGCCCACTGCCACGCCCCTTGTCACGCCCACTGACACTCCCCTTGTCACGCCCCCTTGTCCCTCCCACTGCCACGCCCCTTGTCACGCCCCTTGCCCCGCCCACTGACACTCCCCTTGTCCCGCCCACTGACACTCCCCTTGTCACGCCCCCTTGTCCCGCCCACTGCCACGCCCCATGTCCCTCCCACTGCCACGCCCCCTTGTCCCGCCCACTGCCACGCCTCCTGGTCCCGCCTACTACTGCCACGCCCCTTGTCCCGCCTACTGCCACGCCCCCTGTCCCGCCCACTGCCACGCCCCCTTGTCCCGCCCACTGCCACGCCCCCTGGTCCCGCCCACTGACACTCCCCTTGTCCCGCCCACTGACACTCCCCTTGTCCCGCCCCCTTGTCCCTCCCACTGCCACGCCCCTTGTCACGCCCCTTGCCCCGCCCACTGACACTCCCCTTGTCCCGCCCACTGACACTCCCCTTGTCCCGCCCACTGACACTCCCCTTGTCCCGCCCACTGACACTCCCCTTGTCACGCCCCCTTGTCCCGCCCACTGCCACGCCCCCATGTCCCTCCCACTGCCACGCCCCCTTGTCCCGCCCACTGCCACGCCTCCTGGTCCCGCCTACTGCCACGCCCCTTGTCCCGCCTACTGCCACGCCCCCTTGTCCCGCCTACTGCCACGCCCCCTTGTCCCGCCCACTGCCACGCCCCTTGTCCCGCCTACTGCCACGCCCCTTGGCCCGCCCACTGCCACGCCCCCTTGTCCCGCCCACTGCCACGCCCCCTGTCCCGCCTATTGCCACGCCCCCTTGTCCCGCCTACTGCCACGCCCCTTGTCCCGCCCACTGCCACGCCCCCTTGTCCCGCCCACTGCCACGCCCCCATGTCCCGCCTACTGCCACGCCCCCTTGTCCCGCCTACTGCCACGCCCCCTTGTCCCGCCCACTGCCACGCCCCTTGTCCCGCCTACTGCCACGCCCCCTGGTCCCGCCTACTGCCACGCCCCTTGTCCCGCCCACTGCCACGCCCCCATGTCCCGCCTACTGCCACGCCTCCTGGTCCCGCCCACTGCCACGCCCCCATGTCCCGCCTACTGCCACGCCCCCTTGTCCCGCCCACTGCCACGCCCCTTGTCCCGCCTACTGCCACGCCCCCTGGTCCCGCCCACTGCCACGCCCCCTGTCCCGCCCACTGCCACGCCCCCTGTCCCGCCCACTGCCACGCCCCTTGTCCCGCCCACTGCCACGCCCCCATGTCCCGCCTACTGCCACGCCTCCTGGTCCCGCCCACTGCCACGCCCCCATGTCCCGCCTACTGCCACGCCCCCTTGTCCCGCCCACTGCCACGCCCCTTGTCCCGCCTACTGCCACGCCCCCTGGTCCCGCCCACTGCCACGCCCCCTGTCCCGCCCACTGCCACGCCCCCTGTCCCGCCCACTGCCACGCCCCTTGTCCCGCCCACTGCCACGCCCCCTTGTCCCGCCCACTGCCACGCCCCCTGGTCCCGCCCACTGCCACGCCCCTTGTCCCGCCCACTGCCACGCCCCCATGTCCCGCCTACTGCCACGCCCCCTTTTCCCGCCTACTGCCACGCCCCCTGGTCCCGCCTACTGCCACGCCCCCTTGTCCCGCCTACTGCCACGCCCCCTTGTCCCGCCTACTGCCACGCCCCCTTGTCCCGCCTACTGCCACGCCCCTTGTCCCGCCCACTGCCACGCCCCCATGTCCCGCCTACTGCCACGCCCCCTTGTCCCGCCTACTGCCACGCCCCCTGGTCCCGCCCACTGCCACGCCCCCATGTCCCGCCCACTGCCACGCCCCTTGTCCCGCCCACTGCCACGCCCCCTTGTCCCGCCCACTGCCACGCCCCCATGTCCCGCCTACTGCCACGCCCCCTTGTCCCGCCTACTGCCACGCCCCCTTGTCCCGCCTACTGCCACGCCCCCTTGTCCCGCCCACTGCCACGCCCCTTGTCCCGCCTACTGCCACGCCCCCTGGTCCCGCCTACTGCCACGCCCCTTGTCCCGCCCACTGCCACGCCCCCATGTCCCGCCTACTGCCACGCCTCCTGGTCCCGCCCACTGCCACGCCCCCATGTCCCGCCTACTGCCACGCCCCCTTGTCCCGCCTACTGCCACGCCCCCTTGTCCCGCCCACTGCTACGCCCCTTGTCCCGCCTACTGCCACGCCCCCTGGTCCCGCCCACTGCCACGCCTCTTGTCCCGCCTACTGCCACGCCCCCTTGTCCCGCCCACTGCTACGCCCCTTGTCCCGCCAACTGCCACGCCCCCTTGTCCCGCCCACTGCCACGCCCCCTGGTCCCGCCCACTGCCACGCCCCTTGTCCCGCCTACTGCCACGCCCCCTTGTCCCGCCTACTGCCACGCCCCTTGTCCCGCCCACTGCCACGCCCCCATGTCCCGCCTACTGCCACGCCCCCTGGTCCCGCCCACTGCCACGCCCCCATGTCCCGCCCACTGCCACGCCCCCTTGTCCCGCCCACTGCCACGCCCCTTGTCCCGCCTACTGCCACGCCCCCTGGTCCCGCCCACTGCCACGCCCCCTGGTCCCGCCTACTGCCACGCCCCCTTGTCCCGCCCACTGCTACGCCCCTTGTCCCGCCTACTGCCACGCCCCCTGGTCCCGCCCACTGCCACGCCCCCTTGTCCCGCCTACTGCCACGCCCCCTTGTCCCGCCCACTGCTACGCCCCTTGTCCCGCCTACTGCCACGCCCCCTGGTCCCTCCCACTGCCACGCCCCTTGTCACGCCCCTTGCCCCGCCCACTGACACTCCCCTTGTCCCGCCCACTGACACTCCCCTTGTCCCGCCCACTGACACTCCCCTTGTCCCGCCCACTGACACTCCCCTTGTCACGCCCCCTTGTCCCGCCCACTGCCACGCCCCCATGTCCCTCCCACTGCCACGCCCCCTTGTCCCGCCCACTGCCACGCCTCCTGGTCCCGCCTACTGCCACGCCCCTTGTCCCGCCTACTGCCACGCCCCCTTGTCCCGCCTACTGCCACGCCCCCTTGTCCCGCCCACTGCCACGCCCCTTGTCCCGCCTACTGCCACGCCCCTTGGCCCGCCCACTGCCACGCCCCCTTGTCCCGCCCACTGCCACGCCCCCTGTCCCGCCTATTGCCACGCCCCCTTGTCCCGCCTACTGCCACGCCCCTTGTCCCGCCCACTGCCACGCCCCCTTGTCCCGCCCACTGCCACGCCCCCATGTCCCGCCTACTGCCACGCCCCCTTGTCCCGCCCACTGCCACGCCCCCATGTCCCGCCTACTGCCACGCCTCCTGGTCCCGCCCACTGCCACGCCCCCATGTCCCGCCTACTGCCACGCCCCCTTGTCCCGCCTACTGCCACGCCCCCTTGTCCCGCCCACTGCTACGCCCCTTGTCCCGCCTACTGCCACGCCCCCTGGTCCCGCCCACTGCCACGCCTCTTGTCCCGCCTACTGCCACGCCCCCTTGTCCCGCCCACTGCTACGCCCCTTGTCCCGCCAACTGCCACGCCCCCTTGTCCCGCCCACTGCCACGCCCCCTGGTCCCGCCCACTGCCACGCCCCTTGTCCCGCCTACTGCCACGCCCCCTTGTCCCGCCTACTGCCACGCCCCTTGTCCCGCCCACTGCCACGCCCCCATGTCCCGCCTACTGCCACGCCCCCTGGTCCCGCCCACTGCCACGCCCCCATGTCCCGCCCACTGCCACGCCCCCTTGTCCCGCCCACTGCCACGCCCCTTGTCCCGCCTACTGCCACGCCCCCTGGTCCCGCCCACTGCCACGCCCCCTGGTCCCGCCTACTGCCACGCCCCCTTGTCCCGCCCACTGCTACGCCCCTTGTCCCGCCTACTGCCACGCCCCCTGGTCCCGCCCACTGCCACGCCCCCTTGTCCCGCCTACTGCCACGCCCCCTTGTCCCGCCCACTGCTACGCCCCTTGTCCCGCCTACTGCCACGCCCCCTGGTCCCTCCCACTGCCACGCCCCTTGTCACGCCCCTTGCCCCGCCCACTGACACTCCCCTTGTCCCGCCCACTGACACTCCCCTTGTCCCGCCCACTGACACTCCCCTTGTCCCGCCCACTGACACTCCCCTTGTCACGCCCCCTTGTCCCGCCCACTGCCACGCCCCCATGTCCCTCCCACTGCCACGCCCCCTTGTCCCGCCCACTGCCACGCCTCCTGGTCCCGCCTACTGCCACGCCCCTTGTCCCGCCTACTGCCACGCCCCCTTGTCCCGCCTACTGCCACGCCCCCTTGTCCCGCCCACTGCCACGCCCCTTGTCCCGCCTACTGCCACGCCCCTTGGCCCGCCCACTGCCACGCCCCCTTGTCCCGCCCACTGCCACGCCCCCTGTCCCGCCTATTGCCACGCCCCCTTGTCCCGCCTACTGCCACGCCCCTTGTCCCGCCCACTGCCACGCCCCCTTGTCCCGCCCACTGCCACGCCCCCATGTCCCGCCTACTGCCACGCCCCCTTGTCCCGCCTACTGCCACGCCCCCTTGTCCCGCCCACTGCCACGCCCCTTGTCCCGCCTACTGCCACGCCCCCTGGTCCCGCCTACTGCCACGCCCCTTGTCCCGCCCACTGCCACGCCCCCATGTCCCGCCTACTGCCACGCCTCCTGGTCCCGCCCACTGCCACGCCCCCATGTCCCGCCTACTGCCACGCCCCCTTGTCCCGCCCACTGCCACGCCCCTTGTCCCGCCTACTGCCACGCCCCCTGGTCCCGCCCACTGCCACGCCCCCTGTCCCGCCCACTGCCACGCCCCCTGTCCCGCCCACTGCCACGCCCCTTGTCCCGCCCACTGCCACGCCCCCATGTCCCGCCTACTGCCACGCCTCCTGGTCCCGCCCACTGCCACGCCCCCATGTCCCGCCTACTGCCACGCCCCCTTGTCCCGCCCACTGCCACGCCCCTTGTCCCGCCTACTGCCACGCCCCCTGGTCCCGCCCACTGCCACGCCCCCTGTCCCGCCCACTGCCACGCCCCCTGTCCCGCCCACTGCCACGCCCCTTGTCCCGCCCACTGCCACGCCCCCTTGTCCCGCCCACTGCCACGCCCCCTGGTCCCGCCCACTGCCACGCCCCTTGTCCCGCCCACTGCCACGCCCCCATGTCCCGCCTACTGCCACGCCCCCTTTTCCCGCCTACTGCCACGCCCCCTGGTCCCGCCTACTGCCACGCCCCCTTGTCCCGCCTACTGCCACGCCCCCTTGTCCCGCCTACTGCCACGCCCCCTTGTCCCGCCTACTGCCACGCCCCTTGTCCCGCCCACTGCCACGCCCCCATGTCCCGCCTACTGCCACGCCCCCTTGTCCCGCCTACTGCCACGCCCCCTGGTCCCGCCCACTGCCACGCCCCCATGTCCCGCCCACTGCCACGCCCCTTGTCCCGCCCACTGCCACGCCCCCTTGTCCCGCCCACTGCCACGCCCCCATGTCCCGCCTACTGCCACGCCCCCTTGTCCCGCCTACTGCCACGCCCCCTTGTCCCGCCTACTGCCACGCCCCCTTGTCCCGCCCACTGCCACGCCCCTTGTCCCGCCTACTGCCACGCCCCCTGGTCCCGCCTACTGCCACGCCCCTTGTCCCGCCCACTGCCACGCCCCCATGTCCCGCCTACTGCCACGCCTCCTGGTCCCGCCCACTGCCACGCCCCCATGTCCCGCCTACTGCCACGCCCCCTTGTCCCGCCTACTGCCACGCCCCCTTGTCCCGCCCACTGCTACGCCCCTTGTCCCGCCTACTGCCACGCCCCCTGGTCCCGCCCACTGCCACGCCTCTTGTCCCGCCCACTGCCACGCCCCCTGTTCCGCCCACTGCCACGCCCCTTGTCCCGCCAACTGCCACGCCCCCTTGTCCCGCCCACTGCCACGCCCCCATGTCCCGCCCACTGCCACGCCCCCTGGTCCCGCCCACTGCCACGCCCCTTGTCCCGCCTACTGCCACGCCCCCTTGTCCCGCCTACTGCCACGCCCCTTGTCCCGCCCACTGCCACGCCCCCATGTCCCGCCTACTGCCACGCCCCCTGGTCCCGCCCACTGCCACGCCCCCATGTCCCGCCCACTGCCACGCCCCCTTGTCCCGCCCACTGCCACGCCCCTTGTCCCGCCTACTGCCACGCCCCCTGGTCCCGCCCACTGCCACGCCCCCTGGTCCCGCCTACTGCCACGCCCCCTGGTCCCGCCCACTGCCACGCCCCCATGTCCCGCCTACTGCCACGCCCCCTTGTCCCGCCCACTGCCACGCCCCCTTGTCCCGCCTACTGCCACGCCCCCTGGTCCCGCCTACTGCCACGCCCACTGTCACGCCCCCTTGTCCCGCCTACTGCCACTCCCCTTGTCCCGCCCACTGCCATTGCCAGCTTCCCCAGCAGCAGCAGCAGCCCCAGCATTGAAAAAGCTTTTATATATATTGATATATATATATATAAAATCTTTGATTATCAAAAGACATGACATGACATGACATGACATGAGCTGAGCTGAGCTAAAGAAGGGGGACACGCTGCCTGCGGGAACCTAGCCCGCCTTGTTTGGGTGCCTAAATAAAACACTCGGGTCAAGTGGCCTTGTTGCCAAGATGCGTACTGTTGTGTTTTTCCAGGGTGCACTATGGTAGGGTCCCACTGTGTGGCTCCTGCTGCCTGCCACAAGGTAAGCCTGCAGCACCCCACCACACACACACACACACACACACACACACAATCCAGAGGGGAGCCCTGTGGAATAGCTGGCTGGCTGGCTGCATTCCACAGGGGCCCGCCTCAAGCAGTGCCAGCTTCCCCAGCAGCACCAGCAGCAGCCCCAGCAGCAGCCCCAGCAGCCCAGCATTCAAAAAGACTTGATATATATTGATATATATATATATAAAGTCTTTGATTATCAAAAGACATGACATGACATGACATGAGCATGAGCTGAGCTGAGCTAAAGAAGGGGGACACGCTGCCTGCGGGAACCTAGCCCACCTTGTTACCCCGCCCACTGACACTCCCCTTGTCCCTCCCACTGACACTCCCCTTGTCCCTCCCACTGCCACGCCCCTTGTCCCGCCCACTGCCACGCCCCCTTGTCCCGCCCACTGCCATGCCCCTTGTCCCGCCCACTGACACTCCCCTTGTCCCGCCCACTGACACTCCCCTTGTCCCGCCCACTGACACTCCCCTTGCCCCACCCACTGACACTCCCCTAGTCCCACCCACTGACACTCCCCTTGTCCCGCCCACTGACACTCCCCTTGTCCCACCCACTGACACTCCCCTAGTCCCACCCACTGACACTCCCCTAGTCCCACCCACTGACACTCCCCTTGTCCCGCCCACTGACACTCCCATTGTCCCGCCCACTGACACTCCCCTTGTCCCGCCCACTGACACTCCCCTTGTCCCGCCCACTGACACTCCCCTAGTCCCACCCACTGACACTCCCCTTGTCACGCCCCCTTGTCCCTCCCACTGCCACGCCCCTTGTCATGCCCCCTTGTCCCGCCCAGTGACACTCCCCTTGTCCCGCCCACTGACACTCCCCTTGTCCCGCCCACTGACACTCCCCTTGTGCCGCCCACTGACACTCCCCTTGTCACGCCCCTTGTCACGCCCCCTTGTCCCTCCCACTGCCACGCCCCTTCTCACGCCCCCTTGTCCCGCCCACTGACACTCCCCTTGTCCCGCACACTGACACTCCCCTTGTCCCGCCCACTGCCACGCCCAATGCCACGCCCCCATGTCCCGCCCACTGACACTCCCCTTGTCACGCCCACTGACACTCCCCTTGTCACGCCCCCTTGTCCCTCCCACTGCCACGCCCCTTGTCACGCCCCTTGCCCCGCCCACTGACACTCCCCTTGTCCCGCCCACTGACACTCCCCTTGACCCGCCCACTGACACTCCCCTTGCCCCGCCCACTGACACTCCCCTTGTCCCGCCCACTGACACTCCCCTTGTCACGCCCACTGACACTCCCCTTGTCACGCCCCCTTGTCCCGCCCACTGCCACGCCCCCATGTCCTTCCCACTGCCACGCCCCCATGTCCCGCCTACTGCCACGCCCCTTGTCACGCCCACTGACACTCCCCTTGTCACGCCCCCTTGTCCCTCCCACTGCCACGCCCCTTGTCACGCCCCTTGCCCCGCCCACTGACACTCCCCTTGTCCCGCCCACTGACACTCCCCTTGTCCCGCCCACTGACACTCCCCTTGCCCCGCCCACTGACACTCCCCTTGTCCCGCCCACTGACACTCCCCTTGTCACGCCCCCTTGTCCCGCCCACTGCCACGCCCCCATGTCCCTCCCACTGCCACGCCCCCATGTCCCGCCTACTGCCACGCCCCCTGTCCCGCCCACTGCCACGCCCCCATGTCCCGCCTACTGCCACGCCCCTTGTCCCGCCCAATGCCACGCCCCTTGTCCCGCCCACTGTCACGCCCCCTGGTCCCGCCTACTGCCACGCCTCTTGTCCCGCCCACTGACACTCCCCTTGTGCCGCCCACTGACACTCCCCTTGTCACGCCCCTTGTCACGCCCCCTTGTCCCTCCCACTGCCACGCCCCTTGTCACGCCCCCTTGTCCCGCCCACTGACACTCCCCTTGTCCCGCCCACTGACACTCCCCTTGTCCCGCCCACTGACACTCCCCTTGTCCCGCCCACTGCCACGCCCCCATGTCCCTCCCACTGCCACGCCCCCATGTCCCGCCTACTGCCACGCCCCCTGTCCCGCCCACTGCCACGCCCCCATGTCCCGCCTACTGCCACGCCCCCTGGTCCCGCCCAATGCCACGCCCCTTGTCCCGCCCACTGTCACGCCCCCTGGTCCCGCCTACTGCCACGCCTCTTGTCCCGCCCACTGCCACGCCCCTTGTCCCGCCTACTGCCACGCCCCCTGGTCCCGCCTACTGCCACGCCCCTAGTCCCGCCACTGCCATGCCCCCATGTCGCGCCTACTGCCACGCCCCATGGTCCCGCCCACTGCCACGCCTCTTGTCCCGCCCACTGCCACGCCCCCGTCCCGCCTACTGCCACGCCCCTTGTCCCGCCCACTGTCACGCCCCCATGTCCCGCCCACTGCCACGCCCCCTTGTCCCGCCCACTGCCACGCCCCATGGTCGCGCCCACTGCCACGCCTCTTGTCCCGCCCACTGCCACGCCCCCTGTCCCGCCTACTGCCACGCCCCTTGTCCCGCCCACTGCCACGCCCCTTGTCCCGCCCACTGCCACGCCCCTTGTCCCACCCACTGCCACGCCCCCATGTCCCGCCTACTGCCACGCCCCCTGGTCCCGCCCAATGCCACGCCCCCTTGTCCCGCCTACTGCCACGCCCCCTGGTCCCGCCTACTGCCACGCCCCCTGGTCCCGCCTACTGCCACGCCCCCTGGTCCCGCCCACTGACACTCCCCTTATCACGCCCCTTGTCACACCCACTGACACTCCCCTTGTCCCTCCCACTGCCACGCCCCCTTGTCCCGCCCACTGCCACGCCCCCATGTCCCTCCCACTGCCACGCCCCCATGTCCCGCCTACTGCCACGCCTCCTGGTCCCGCCCACTGCCACGCCCCCTTGTCCCTCCCACTGCCACGCCGCTTGTCCCGCCCACTGCCACGCCCCCTTGTCCCGCCCACTGCCACGCCCCCTGTACCGCCCACTGCCACGCCCCCTGGTCCCGCCCACTGCCACGCCCCCTTGTCCCGCCCACTGCAACGCCCCTTGTCCCGCCCACTGCCACGCCCCTTGTCCCGCCACTGCCATGCCCCCATGTCGCGCCTACTGCCACGCCCCATGGTCCCGCCCACTGCCACGCCTCTTGTCCCGCCCACTGCCACGCCCCCTGTCCCGCCCACTGCCACGCCCCCTTGTCCCGCCCACTGTCACGCCCCATGTCCCGCCCACTGCCACGCCCCCTTGTCCCGCCCACTGCCACGCCCCCTTGTCCCGCCCACTGCCACGCCCCCTGGTCCCGCCCACTGCCACGCCCCCATGTCCCGCCTACTGCCACGCCCCCTGGTCCCGCCCACTGCCACGCCCCTTGTCCCGCCTACTGCCACGTCGCCTGGTCCCGCCCACTGCCACGCCCCCTGTCCCGCCTACTGCCACGCCCCTTGTCCCGCCTACTGCCACGCCCCCTTGTCCCGCCTACTGCCACGCCCCTTGTCCCGCCCACTGCCACGCCCCCATGTCCCGCCTACTGCCACGCCCCCTGGTCCCGCCCACTGCCACGCCCCCATGTCCCGCCTACTGCCACGCCACCTTGTCCCGCCTACTGCCACGCCCCCTGGTCCCGCCCACTGCCACGCCCCCATGTCCCGCCCACTGCTACGCCCCTTGTCCCGCCCACTGCCACGCCCCTTGTCCCGCCTACTGCCACGCCCCCTGGTCCCGCCCACTGCCACGCCTCTTGTCCCGCCCACTGCCACGCCCCCTGTCCCGCCCACTGCCACGCCCCCTGGTCCCGCCCACTGCCACGCCCCCATGTCCCGCCTACTGCCACGCCCCCTTGTCCCGCCTACTGCCACGCCCCCTGGTCCCGCCCACTGCCACGCCCCCATGTTCCGCCCACTGCCACGCCCCCTTGTCCCGCCCACTGCCACGCCCCTTGTCCCGCCTACTGCCACGCCCCCTGGTCCCGCCTACTGCCACGCCCCCTGGTCCCGCCCACTGCCACGCCCCCTGGTCCCGCCCACTGCCACGCCCCCATGTCCCGCCTACTGCCACGCCCCCTTGTCCCGCCCACTGCCACGCCCCCTTGTCCCGCCTACTGCCACGCCCCCTGGTCCCGCCTACTGCCACGCCCACTGTCACGCCCCTTGTCCCGCCTACTGCCACTCCCCTTGTACCGCCCACTGCCACGCCCCCATGTCCCGCCCACTGCCACGCCCCCATGTCCCGCCTACTGCCACGCCCCCTGGTCCCGCCCACTGCCACGCCCCTTGTCCCGCCTACTGCCACGCCGCCTGGTCCCGCCCACTGCCACGCCCCCTGTCCCGCCTACTGCCACGCCCCTTGTCCCGCCTACTGCCACGCCCCCTTGTCCCGCCTACTGCCACGCCCCTTGTCCCGCCCACTGCCACGCCCCCATGTCCCGCCTACTGCCACGCCCCCTGGTCCCGCCCACTGCCACGCCCCCATGTCCCGCCTACTGCCACGCCACCTTGTCCCGCCTACTGCCACGCCCCCTGGTCCCGCCCACTGCCACGCCCCCATGTCCCGCCCACTGCCACGCCCCTTGTCCCGCCCACTGCCACGCCCCTTGTCCCGCCCACTGCCACGCCTCTTGTCCCGCCCACTGACACTCCCCTTGTCCCGCCCACTGCCACGCCCCTTGTCCCGCCTACTGCCACGCCTCTTGTCCCGCCCACTGCCACAACCCCCTGTCCCGCCCACTGCCACGCCCCTTGTCCCGCCCACTGCCACGCCCCTTGTCCCTCCCACTGACACTCCCCTTGTCCCTCCCACTGACACTCCCCTTGTCCCTCCCACTGACACTCCCCTTGTCCCTCCCACTGACACTCCCCTTGTCCCGCCCACTGACACTCCCCTTGTCCCGCCTACTGCCACGCCCCCTGGTCCCGCCTACTGCCACGCCCCCTGGTCCCGCCCACTGCCACGCCCCCATGTCCCGCCTACTGCCACGCCCCCTTGTCCCGCCTACTGCCACGCCCCCTGGTCCCGCCCACTGCCACGCCCCCATGTTCCGCCCACTGCCACGCCCCCTTGTCCCGCCCACTGCCACGCCCCTTGTCCCGCCTACTGCCACGCCCCCTGGTCCCGCCTACTGCCACGCCCCCTGGTCCCGCCCACTGCCACGCCCCCTGGTCCCGCCCACTGCCACGCCCCCTTGTCCCGCCCACTGCCACGCCCCCTTGTCCCGCCTACTGCCACGCCCCCTGGTCCCGCCTACTGCCACGCCCACTGTCACGCCCCCATGTCCCGCCCACTGTCACGCCCCTTGTCCCGCCCACTGCCACTCCCCTTGTCCCGCCCACTGCCATTGCCAGCTTCCCCAGCAGCAGCAGCCCCAGCAGCCCCAGCATTGAAAAAGCTTTTATATATATTGATATATATATATATAAAATCTTTGATTATCAAAAGACATGACATGACATGACATGACATGAGCTGAGCTGAGCTAAAGAAGGGGGACACGCTGCCTGCGGGAACCTAGCCCGCCTTGTTTGGGTGCCTAAATAAAACACTCGGGTCAAGTGGCCTTGTTGCCAAGATGCGTACTGTTGTGTTTTTCCAGGGTGCACTATGGTAGGGTCCCACTGTGTGGCTCCTGCTGCCTGCCACAAGGTAAGCCTGCAGCACCCCACCACACACACACACACACACACACACACACAATCCAGAGGGGAGCCCTGTGGAATAGCTGGCTGGCTGGCTGCATTCCACAGGGGCCCGCCTCAAGCAGTGCCAGCTTCCCCAGCAGCACCAGCAGCAGCCCCAGCAGCAGCCCCAGCAGCCCAGCATTCAAAAAGACTTGATATATATTGATATATATATATATAAAGTCTTTGATTATCAAAAGACATGACATGACATGACATGAGCATGAGCTGAGCTGAGCTAAAGAAGGGGGACACGCTGCCTGCGGGAACCTAGCCCACCTTGTTACCCCGCCCACTGACACTCCCCTTGTCCCTCCCACTGACACTCCCCTTGTCCCTCCCACTGCCACGCCCCTTGTCCCGCCCACTGCCACGCCCCCTTGTCCCGCCCACTGCCATGCCCCTTGTCCCGCCCACTGACACTCCCCTTGTCCCGCCCACTGACACTCCCCTTGTCCCGCCCACTGACACTCCCCTTGCCCCACCCACTGACACTCCCCTAGTCCCACCCACTGACACTCCCCTTGTCCCGCCCACTGACACTCCCCTTGTCCCACCCACTGACACTCCCCTAGTCCCACCCACTGACACTCCCCTAGTCCCACCCACTGACACTCCCCTTGTCCCGCCCACTGACACTCCCATTGTCCCGCCCACTGACACTCCCCTTGTCCCGCCCACTGACACTCCCCTTGTCCCGCCCACTGACACTCCCCTAGTCCCACCCACTGACACTCCCCTTGTCACGCCCCCTTGTCCCTCCCACTGCCACGCCCCTTGTCATGCCCCCTTGTCCCGCCCAGTGACACTCCCCTTGTCCCGCCCACTGACACTCCCCTTGTCCCGCCCACTGACACTCCCCTTGTGCCGCCCACTGACACTCCCCTTGTCACGCCCCTTGTCACGCCCCCTTGTCCCTCCCACTGCCACGCCCCTTCTCACGCCCCCTTGTCCCGCCCACTGACACTCCCCTTGTCCCGCACACTGACACTCCCCTTGTCCCGCCCACTGCCACGCCCAATGCCACGCCCCCATGTCCCGCCCACTGACACTCCCCTTGTCACGCCCACTGACACTCCCCTTGTCACGCCCCCTTGTCCCTCCCACTGCCACGCCCCTTGTCACGCCCCTTGCCCCGCCCACTGACACTCCCCTTGTCCCGCCCACTGACACTCCCCTTGACCCGCCCACTGACACTCCCCTTGCCCCGCCCACTGACACTCCCCTTGTCCCGCCCACTGACACTCCCCTTGTCACGCCCACTGACACTCCCCTTGTCACGCCCCCTTGTCCCGCCCACTGCCACGCCCCCATGTCCTTCCCACTGCCACGCCCCCATGTCCCGCCTACTGCCACGCCCCTTGTCACGCCCACTGACACTCCCCTTGTCACGCCCCCTTGTCCCTCCCACTGCCACGCCCCTTGTCACGCCCCTTGCCCCGCCCACTGACACTCCCCTTGTCCCGCCCACTGACACTCCCCTTGTCCCGCCCACTGACACTCCCCTTGCCCCGCCCACTGACACTCCCCTTGTCCCGCCCACTGACACTCCCCTTGTCACGCCCCCTTGTCCCGCCCACTGCCACGCCCCCATGTCCCTCCCACTGCCACGCCCCCATGTCCCGCCTACTGCCACGCCCCCTGTCCCGCCCACTGCCACGCCCCCATGTCCCGCCTACTGCCACGCCCCTTGTCCCGCCCAATGCCACGCCCCTTGTCCCGCCCACTGTCACGCCCCCTGGTCCCGCCTACTGCCACGCCTCTTGTCCCGCCCACTGACACTCCCCTTGTGCCGCCCACTGACACTCCCCTTGTCACGCCCCTTGTCACGCCCCCTTGTCCCTCCCACTGCCACGCCCCTTGTCACGCCCCCTTGTCCCGCCCACTGACACTCCCCTTGTCCCGCCCACTGACACTCCCCTTGTCCCGCCCACTGACACTCCCCTTGTCCCGCCCACTGCCACGCCCCCATGTCCCTCCCACTGCCACGCCCCCATGTCCCGCCTACTGCCACGCCCCCTGTCCCGCCCACTGCCACGCCCCCATGTCCCGCCTACTGCCACGCCCCCTGGTCCCGCCCAATGCCACGCCCCTTGTCCCGCCCACTGTCACGCCCCCTGGTCCCGCCTACTGCCACGCCTCTTGTCCCGCCCACTGCCACGCCCCTTGTCCCGCCTACTGCCACGCCCCCTGGTCCCGCCTACTGCCACGCCCCTAGTCCCGCCACTGCCATGCCCCCATGTCGCGCCTACTGCCACGCCCCATGGTCCCGCCCACTGCCACGCCTCTTGTCCCGCCCACTGCCACGCCCCCGTCCCGCCTACTGCCACGCCCCTTGTCCCGCCCACTGTCACGCCCCCATGTCCCGCCCACTGCCACGCCCCCTTGTCCCGCCCACTGCCACGCCCCATGGTCGCGCCCACTGCCACGCCTCTTGTCCCGCCCACTGCCACGCCCCCTGTCCCGCCTACTGCCACGCCCCTTGTCCCGCCCACTGCCACGCCCCTTGTCCCGCCCACTGCCACGCCCCTTGTCCCACCCACTGCCACGCCCCCATGTCCCGCCTACTGCCACGCCCCCTGGTCCCGCCCAATGCCACGCCCCCTTGTCCCGCCTACTGCCACGCCCCCTGGTCCCGCCTACTGCCACGCCCCCTGGTCCCGCCTACTGCCACGCCCCCTGGTCCCGCCCACTGACACTCCCCTTATCACGCCCCTTGTCACACCCACTGACACTCCCCTTGTCCCTCCCACTGCCACGCCCCCTTGTCCCGCCCACTGCCACGCCCCCATGTCCCTCCCACTGCCACGCCCCCATGTCCCGCCTACTGCCACGCCTCCTGGTCCCGCCCACTGCCACGCCCCCTTGTCCCTCCCACTGCCACGCCGCTTGTCCCGCCCACTGCCACGCCCCCTTGTCCCGCCCACTGCCACGCCCCCTGTACCGCCCACTGCCACGCCCCCTGGTCCCGCCCACTGCCACGCCCCCTTGTCCCGCCCACTGCAACGCCCCTTGTCCCGCCCACTGCCACGCCCCTTGTCCCGCCACTGCCATGCCCCCATGTCGCGCCTACTGCCACGCCCCATGGTCCCGCCCACTGCCACGCCTCTTGTCCCGCCCACTGCCACGCCCCCTTGTCCCGCCCACTGTCACGCCCCATGTCCCGCCCACTGCCACGCCCCCTTGTCCCGCCCACTGCCACGCCCCCTTGTCCCGCCCACTGCCACGCCCCCTGGTCCCGCCCACTGCCACGCCCCCATGTCCCGCCTACTGCCACGCCCCCTGGTCCCGCCCACTGCCACGCCCCTTGTCCCGCCTACTGCCACGTCGCCTGGTCCCGCCCACTGCCACGCCCCCTGTCCCGCCTACTGCCACGCCCCTTGTCCCGCCTACTGCCACGCCCCCTTGTCCCGCCTACTGCCACGCCCCTTGTCCCGCCCACTGCCACGCCCCCATGTCCCGCCTACTGCCACGCCCCCTGGTCCCGCCCACTGCCACGCCCCCATGTCCCGCCTACTGCCACGCCACCTTGTCCCGCCTACTGCCACGCCCCCTGGTCCCGCCCACTGCCACGCCCCCATGTCCCGCCCACTGCTACGCCCCTTGTCCCGCCCACTGCCACGCCCCTTGTCCCGCCTACTGCCACGCCCCCTGGTCCCGCCCACTGCCACGCCTCTTGTCCCGCCCACTGCCACGCCCCCTGTCCCGCCCACTGCCACGCCCCCTGGTCCCGCCCACTGCCACGCCCCCATGTCCCGCCTACTGCCACGCCCCCTTGTCCCGCCTACTGCCACGCCCCCTGGTCCCGCCCACTGCCACGCCCCCATGTTCCGCCCACTGCCACGCCCCCTTGTCCCGCCCACTGCCACGCCCCTTGTCCCGCCTACTGCCACGCCCCCTGGTCCCGCCTACTGCCACGCCCCCATGTCCCGCCTACTGCCACGCCCCCTTGTCCCGCCTACTGCCACGCCCCCTTGTCCCGCCTACTGCCACGCCCCCTTGTCCCGCCCACTGCCACGCCCCTTGTCCCGCCTACTGCCACGCCCCCTGGTCCCGCCTACTGCCACGCCCCTTGTCCCGCCCACTGCCACGCCCCCATGTCCCGCCTACTGCCACGCCTCCTGGTCCCGCCCACTGCCACGCCCCCATGTCCCGCCTACTGCCACGCCCCCTGGTCCCGCCCACTGCCACGCCCCTTGTCCCGCCTACTGCCACGCCGCCTGGTCCCGCCCACTGCCACGCCCCCTGTCCCGCCTACTGCCACGCCCCTTGTCCCGCCTACTGCCACGCCCCCTTGTCCCGCCTACTGCCACGCCCCTTGTCCCGCCCACTGCCACGCCCCCATGTCCCGCCTACTGCCACGCCCCCTGGTCCCGCCCACTGCCACGCCCCCATGTCCCGCCTACTGCCACGCCACCTTGTCCCGCCTACTGCCACGCCCCCTGGTCCCGCCCACTGCCACGCCCCCATGTCCCGCCCACTGCCACGCCCCTTGTCCCGCCCACTGCCACGCCCCTTGTCCCGCCCACTGCCACGCCTCTTGTCCCGCCCACTGACACTCCCCTTGTCCCGCCCACTGCCACGCCCCTTGTCCCGCCTACTGCCACGCCTCTTGTCCCGCCCACTGCCACAACCCCCTGTCCCGCCCACTGCCACGCCCCTTGTCCCGCCCACTGCCACGCCCCTTGTCCCTCCCACTGACACTCCCCTTGTCCCTCCCACTGACACTCCCCTTGTCCCTCCCACTGACACTCCCCTTGTCCCTCCCACTGACACTCCCCTTGTCCCGCCCACTGACACTCCCCTTGTCCCGCCTACTGCCACGCCCCCTGGTCCCGCCTACTGCCACGCCCCCTGGTCCCGCCCACTGCCACGCCCCCATGTCCCGCCTACTGCCACGCCCCCTTGTCCCGCCTACTGCCACGCCCCCTGGTCCCGCCCACTGCCACGCCCCCATGTTCCGCCCACTGCCACGCCCCCTTGTCCCGCCCACTGCCACGCCCCTTGTCCCGCCTACTGCCACGCCCCCTGGTCCCGCCTACTGCCACGCCCCCTGGTCCCGCCCACTGCCACGCCCCCTGGTCCCGCCCACTGCCACGCCCCCTTGTCCCGCCCACTGCCACGCCCCCTTGTCCCGCCTACTGCCACGCCCCCTGGTCCCGCCTACTGCCACGCCCACTGTCACGCCCCCATGTCCCGCCCACTGTCACGCCCCTTGTCCCGCCCACTGCCACTCCCCTTGTCCCGCCCACTGCCATTGCCAGCTTCCCCAGCAGCAGCAGCCCCAGCAGCCCCAGCATTGAAAAAGCTTTTATATATATTGATATATATATATATAAAATCTTTGATTATCAAAAGACATGACATGACATGACATGACATGAGCTGAGCTGAGCTAAAGAAGGGGGACACGCTGCCTGCGGGAACCTAGCCCGCCTTGTTTGGGTGCCTAAATAAAACACTCGGGTCAAGTGGCCTTGTTGCCAAGATGCGTACTGTTGTGTTTTTCCAGGGTGCACTATGGTAGGGTCCCACTGTGTGGCTCCTGCTGCCTGCCACAAGGTAAGCCTGCAGCACCCCACCACACACACACACACACACACACACACACAATCCAGAGGGGAGCCCTGTGGAATAGCTGGCTGGCTGGCTGCATTCCACAGGGGCCCGCCTCAAGCAGTGCCAGCTTCCCCAGCAGCACCAGCAGCAGCCCCAGCAGCAGCCCCAGCAGCCCAGCATTCAAAAAGACTTGATATATATTGATATATATATATATAAAGTCTTTGATTATCAAAAGACATGACATGACATGACATGAGCATGAGCTGAGCTGAGCTAAAGAAGGGGGACACGCTGCCTGCGGGAACCTAGCCCACCTTGTTACCCCGCCCACTGACACTCCCCTTGTCCCTCCCACTGACACTCCCCTTGTCCCTCCCACTGCCACGCCCCTTGTCCCGCCCACTGCCACGCCCCCTTGTCCCGCCCACTGCCATGCCCCTTGTCCCGCCCACTGACACTCCCCTTGTCCCGCCCACTGACACTCCCCTTGTCCCGCCCACTGACACTCCCCTTGCCCCACCCACTGACACTCCCCTAGTCCCACCCACTGACACTCCCCTTGTCCCGCCCACTGACACTCCCCTTGTCCCACCCACTGACACTCCCCTAGTCCCACCCACTGACACTCCCCTAGTCCCACCCACTGACACTCCCCTTGTCCCGCCCACTGACACTCCCATTGTCCCGCCCACTGACACTCCCCTTGTCCCGCCCACTGACACTCCCCTTGTCCCGCCCACTGACACTCCCCTAGTCCCACCCACTGACACTCCCCTTGTCACGCCCCCTTGTCCCTCCCACTGCCACGCCCCTTGTCATGCCCCCTTGTCCCGCCCAGTGACACTCCCCTTGTCCCGCCCACTGACACTCCCCTTGTCCCGCCCACTGACACTCCCCTTGTGCCGCCCACTGACACTCCCCTTGTCACGCCCCTTGTCACGCCCCCTTGTCCCTCCCACTGCCACGCCCCTTCTCACGCCCCCTTGTCCCGCCCACTGACACTCCCCTTGTCCCGCACACTGACACTCCCCTTGTCCCGCCCACTGCCACGCCCAATGCCACGCCCCCATGTCCCGCCCACTGACACTCCCCTTGTCACGCCCACTGACACTCCCCTTGTCACGCCCCCTTGTCCCTCCCACTGCCACGCCCCTTGTCACGCCCCTTGCCCCGCCCACTGACACTCCCCTTGTCCCGCCCACTGACACTCCCCTTGACCCGCCCACTGACACTCCCCTTGCCCCGCCCACTGACACTCCCCTTGTCCCGCCCACTGACACTCCCCTTGTCACGCCCACTGACACTCCCCTTGTCACGCCCCCTTGTCCCGCCCACTGCCACGCCCCCATGTCCTTCCCACTGCCACGCCCCCATGTCCCGCCTACTGCCACGCCCCTTGTCACGCCCACTGACACTCCCCTTGTCACGCCCCCTTGTCCCTCCCACTGCCACGCCCCTTGTCACGCCCCTTGCCCCGCCCACTGACACTCCCCTTGTCCCGCCCACTGACACTCCCCTTGTCCCGCCCACTGACACTCCCCTTGCCCCGCCCACTGACACTCCCCTTGTCCCGCCCACTGACACTCCCCTTGTCACGCCCCCTTGTCCCGCCCACTGCCACGCCCCCATGTCCCTCCCACTGCCACGCCCCCATGTCCCGCCTACTGCCACGCCCCCTGTCCCGCCCACTGCCACGCCCCCATGTCCCGCCTACTGCCACGCCCCTTGTCCCGCCCAATGCCACGCCCCTTGTCCCGCCCACTGTCACGCCCCCTGGTCCCGCCTACTGCCACGCCTCTTGTCCCGCCCACTGACACTCCCCTTGTGCCGCCCACTGACACTCCCCTTGTCACGCCCCTTGTCACGCCCCCTTGTCCCTCCCACTGCCACGCCCCTTGTCACGCCCCCTTGTCCCGCCCACTGACACTCCCCTTGTCCCGCCCACTGACACTCCCCTTGTCCCGCCCACTGACACTCCCCTTGTCCCGCCCACTGCCACGCCCCCATGTCCCTCCCACTGCCACGCCCCCATGTCCCGCCTACTGCCACGCCCCCTGTCCCGCCCACTGCCACGCCCCCATGTCCCGCCTACTGCCACGCCCCCTGGTCCCGCCCAATGCCACGCCCCTTGTCCCGCCCACTGTCACGCCCCCTGGTCCCGCCTACTGCCACGCCTCTTGTCCCGCCCACTGCCACGCCCCTTGTCCCGCCTACTGCCACGCCCCCTGGTCCCGCCTACTGCCACGCCCCTAGTCCCGCCACTGCCATGCCCCCATGTCGCGCCTACTGCCACGCCCCATGGTCCCGCCCACTGCCACGCCTCTTGTCCCGCCCACTGCCACGCCCCCGTCCCGCCTACTGCCACGCCCCTTGTCCCGCCCACTGTCACGCCCCCATGTCCCGCCCACTGCCACGCCCCCTTGTCCCGCCCACTGCCACGCCCCATGGTCGCGCCCACTGCCACGCCTCTTGTCCCGCCCACTGCCACGCCCCCTGTCCCGCCTACTGCCACGCCCCTTGTCCCGCCCACTGCCACGCCCCTTGTCCCGCCCACTGCCACGCCCCTTGTCCCACCCACTGCCACGCCCCCATGTCCCGCCTACTGCCACGCCCCCTGGTCCCGCCCAATGCCACGCCCCCTTGTCCCGCCTACTGCCACGCCCCCTGGTCCCGCCTACTGCCACGCCCCCTGGTCCCGCCTACTGCCACGCCCCCTGGTCCCGCCCACTGACACTCCCCTTATCACGCCCCTTGTCACACCCACTGACACTCCCCTTGTCCCTCCCACTGCCACGCCCCCTTGTCCCGCCCACTGCCACGCCCCCATGTCCCTCCCACTGCCACGCCCCCATGTCCCGCCTACTGCCACGCCTCCTGGTCCCGCCCACTGCCACGCCCCCTTGTCCCTCCCACTGCCACGCCGCTTGTCCCGCCCACTGCCACGCCCCCTTGTCCCGCCCACTGCCACGCCCCCTGTACCGCCCACTGCCACGCCCCCTGGTCCCGCCCACTGCCACGCCCCCTTGTCCCGCCCACTGCAACGCCCCTTGTCCCGCCCACTGCCACGCCCCTTGTCCCGCCACTGCCATGCCCCCATGTCGCGCCTACTGCCACGCCCCATGGTCCCGCCCACTGCCACGCCTCTTGTCCCGCCCACTGCCACGCCCCCTGTCCCGCCCACTGCCACGCCCCCTTGTCCCGCCCACTGTCACGCCCCATGTCCCGCCCACTGCCACGCCCCCTTGTCCCGCCCACTGCCACGCCCCCTTGTCCCGCCCACTGCCACGCCCCCTGGTCCCGCCCACTGCCACGCCCCCATGTCCCGCCTACTGCCACGCCCCCTGGTCCCGCCCACTGCCACGCCCCTTGTCCCGCCTACTGCCACGTCGCCTGGTCCCGCCCACTGCCACGCCCCCTGTCCCGCCTACTGCCACGCCCCTTGTCCCGCCTACTGCCACGCCCCCTTGTCCCGCCTACTGCCACGCCCCTTGTCCCGCCCACTGCCACGCCCCCATGTCCCGCCTACTGCCACGCCCCCTGGTCCCGCCCACTGCCACGCCCCCATGTCCCGCCTACTGCCACGCCACCTTGTCCCGCCTACTGCCACGCCCCCTGGTCCCGCCCACTGCCACGCCCCCATGTCCCGCCCACTGCTACGCCCCTTGTCCCGCCCACTGCCACGCCCCTTGTCCCGCCTACTGCCACGCCCCCTGGTCCCGCCCACTGCCACGCCTCTTGTCCCGCCCACTGCCACGCCCCCTGTCCCGCCCACTGCCACGCCCCCTGGTCCCGCCCACTGCCACGCCCCCATGTCCCGCCTACTGCCACGCCCCCTTGTCCCGCCTACTGCCACGCCCCCTGGTCCCGCCCACTGCCACGCCCCCATGTTCCGCCCACTGCCACGCCCCCTTGTCCCGCCCACTGCCACGCCCCTTGTCCCGCCTACTGCCACGCCCCCTGGTCCCGCCTACTGCCACGCCCCCTGGTCCCGCCCACTGCCACGCCCCCTGGTCCCGCCCACTGCCACGCCCCCATGTCCCGCCTACTGCCACGCCCCCTTGTCCCGCCCACTGCCACGCCCCCTTGTCCCGCCTACTGCCACGCCCCCTGGTCCCGCCTACTGCCACGCCCACTGTCACGCCCCTTGTCCCGCCTACTGCCACTCCCCTTGTACCGCCCACTGCCACGCCCCCATGTCCCGCCCACTGCCACGCCCCCATGTCCCGCCTACTGCCACGCCCCCTGGTCCCGCCCACTGCCACGCCCCTTGTCCCGCCTACTGCCACGCCGCCTGGTCCCGCCCACTGCCACGCCCCCTGTCCCGCCTACTGCCACGCCCCTTGTCCCGCCTACTGCCACGCCCCCTTGTCCCGCCTACTGCCACGCCCCTTGTCCCGCCCACTGCCACGCCCCCATGTCCCGCCTACTGCCACGCCCCCTGGTCCCGCCCACTGCCACGCCCCCATGTCCCGCCTACTGCCACGCCACCTTGTCCCGCCTACTGCCACGCCCCCTGGTCCCGCCCACTGCCACGCCCCCATGTCCCGCCCACTGCCACGCCCCTTGTCCCGCCCACTGCCACGCCCCTTGTCCCGCCCACTGCCACGCCTCTTGTCCCGCCCACTGACACTCCCCTTGTCCCGCCCACTGCCACGCCCCTTGTCCCGCCTACTGCCACGCCTCTTGTCCCGCCCACTGCCACAACCCCCTGTCCCGCCCACTGCCACGCCCCTTGTCCCGCCCACTGCCACGCCCCTTGTCCCTCCCACTGACACTCCCCTTGTCCCTCCCACTGACACTCCCCTTGTCCCTCCCACTGACACTCCCCTTGTCCCTCCCACTGACACTCCCCTTGTCCCGCCCACTGACACTCCCCTTGTCCCGCCTACTGCCACGCCCCCTGGTCCCGCCTACTGCCACGCCCCCTGGTCCCGCCCACTGCCACGCCCCCATGTCCCGCCTACTGCCACGCCCCCTTGTCCCGCCTACTGCCACGCCCCCTGGTCCCGCCCACTGCCACGCCCCCATGTTCCGCCCACTGCCACGCCCCCTTGTCCCGCCCACTGCCACGCCCCTTGTCCCGCCTACTGCCACGCCCCCTGGTCCCGCCTACTGCCACGCCCCCTGGTCCCGCCCACTGCCACGCCCCCTGGTCCCGCCCACTGCCACGCCCCCTTGTCCCGCCCACTGCCACGCCCCCTTGTCCCGCCTACTGCCACGCCCCCTGGTCCCGCCTACTGCCACGCCCACTGTCACGCCCCCATGTCCCGCCCACTGTCACGCCCCTTGTCCCGCCCACTGCCACTCCCCTTGTCCCGCCCACTGCCATTGCCAGCTTCCCCAGCAGCAGCAGCCCCAGCAGCCCCAGCATTGAAAAAGCTTTTATATATATTGATATATATATATATAAAATCTTTGATTATCAAAAGACATGACATGACATGACATGACATGAGCTGAGCTGAGCTAAAGAAGGGGGACACGCTGCCTGCGGGAACCTAGCCCGCCTTGTTTGGGTGCCTAAATAAAACACTCGGGTCAAGTGGCCTTGTTGCCAAGATGCGTACTGTTGTGTTTTTCCAGGGTGCACTATGGTAGGGTCCCACTGCGTGGCTCCTGCTGCCTGCCACAAGGTAAGCCTGCAGCACCCCACCACACACACACACACACACACACACAATCCAGAGGGGAGCCCTGTGGAATAGCTGGCTGGCTGGCTGCATTCCACAGGGGCCCGCCTCAAGCATTGCCAGCTTCCCCAGCAGCACCAGCAGCAGCCCCAGCAGCAGCCCCAGCAGCCCAGCATTCAAAAAGACTTGATATATATTGATATATATATATATAAAGTCTTTGATTATCAAAAGACATGACATGACATGACATGAGCATGAGCTGAGCTGAGCTAAAGAAGGGGGACACGCTGCCTGCGGGAACCTAGCCCACCTTGTTACCCCGCCCACTGACACTCCCCTTGTCCCTCCCACTGACACTCCCCTTGTCCCTCCCACTGCCACGCCCCTTGTCCCGCCCACTGCCACGCCCCCTTGTCCCGCCCACTGCCATGCCCCTTGTCCCGCCCACTGACACTCCCCTTGTCCCGCCCACTGACACTCCCCTTGTCCCGCCCACTGACACTCCCCTTGCCCCACCCACTGACACTCCCCTAGTCCCACCCACTGACACTCCCCTTGTCCCGCCCACTGACACTCCCCTTGTCCCACCCACTGACACTCCCCTAGTCCCACCCACTGACACTCCCCTAGTCCCACCCACTGACACTCCCCTTGTCCCGCCCACTGACACTCCCATTGTCCCGCCCACTGACACTCCCCTTGTCCCGCCCACTGACACTCCCCTTGTCCCGCCCACTGACACTCCCCTTGTCCCGCCCACTGACACTCCCCTTGTCCCGCCCACTGACACTCCCCTAGTCCCACCCACTGACACTCCCCTTGTCACGCCCCCTTGTCCCTCCCACTGCCACGCCCCTTGTCATGCCCCCTTGTCCCGCCCAGTGACACTCCCCTTGTCCCGCCCACTGACACTCCCCTTGTCCCGCCCACTGACACTCCCCTTGTGCCGCCCACTGACACTCCCCTTGTCACGCCCCTTGTCACGCCCCCTTGTCCCTCCCACTGCCACGCCCCTTCTCACGCCCCCTTGTCCCGCCCACTGACACTCCCCTTGTCCCGCACACTGACACTCCCCTTGTCCCGCCCACTGCCACGCCCAATGCCACGCCCCCATGTCCCGCCCACTGACACTCCCCTTGTCACGCCCACTGACACTCCCCTTGTCACGCCCCCTTGTCCCTCCCACTGCCACGCCCCTTGTCACGCCCCTTGCCCCGCCCACTGACACTCCCCTTGTCCCGCCCACTGACACTCCCCTTGACCCGCCCACTGACACTCCCCTTGCCCCGCCCACTGACACTCCCCTTGTCCCGCCCACTGACACTCCCCTTGTCACGCCCACTGACACTCCCCTTGTCACGCCCCCTTGTCCCGCCCACTGCCACGCCCCCATGTCCTTCCCACTGCCACGCCCCCATGTCCCGCCTACTGCCACGCCCCTTGTCACGCCCACTGACACTCCCCTTGTCACGCCCCCTTGTCCCTCCCACTGCCACGCCCCTTGTCACGCCCCTTGCCCCGCCCACTGACACTCCCCTTGTCCCGCCCACTGACACTCCCCTTGTCCCGCCCACTGACACTCCCCTTGCCCCGCCCACTGACACTCCCCTTGTCCCGCCCACTGACACTCCCCTTGTCACGCCCCCTTGTCCCGCCCACTGCCACGCCCCCATGTCCCTCCCACTGCCACGCCCCCATGTCCCGCCTACTGCCACGCCCCCTGTCCCGCCCACTGCCACGCCCCCATGTCCCGCCTACTGCCACGCCCCTTGTCCCGCCCAATGCCACGCCCCTTGTCCCGCCCACTGTCACGCCCCCTGGTCCCGCCTACTGCCACGCCTCTTGTCCCGCCCACTGACACTCCCCTTGTGCCGCCCACTGACACTCCCCTTGTCACGCCCCTTGTCACGCCCCCTTGTCCCTCCCACTGCCACGCCCCTTGTCACGCCCCCTTGTCCCGCCCACTGACACTCCCCTTGTCCCGCCCACTGACACTCCCCTTGTCCCGCCCACTGACACTCCCCTTGTCCCGCCCACTGCCACGCCCCCATGTCCCTCCCACTGCCACGCCCCCATGTCCCGCCTACTGCCACGCCCCCTGTCCCGCCCACTGCCACGCCCCCATGTCCCGCCTACTGCCACGCCCCCTGGTCCCGCCCAATGCCACGCCCCTTGTCCCGCCCACTGTCACGCCCCCTGGTCCCGCCTACTGCCACGCCTCTTGTCCCGCCCACTGCCACGCCCCTTGTCCCGCCTACTGCCACGCCCCCTGGTCCCGCCTACTGCCACGCCCCTAGTCCCGCCACTGCCATGCCCCCATGTCGCGCCTACTGCCACGCCCCATGGTCCCGCCCACTGCCACGCCTCTTGTCCCGCCCACTGCCACGCCCCCGTCCCGCCTACTGCCACGCCCCTTGTCCCGCCCACTGTCACGCCCCCATGTCCCGCCCACTGCCACGCCCCCTTGTCCCGCCCACTGCCACGCCCCATGGTCGCGCCCACTGCCACGCCTCTTGTCCCGCCCACTGCCACGCCCCCTGTCCCGCCTACTGCCACGCCCCTTGTCCCGCCCACTGCCACGCCCCTTGTCCCGCCCACTGCCACGCCCCTTGTCCCACCCACTGCCACGCCCCCATGTCCCGCCTACTGCCACGCCCCCTGGTCCCGCCCAATGCCACGCCCCCTTGTCCCGCCTACTGCCACGCCCCCTGGTCCCGCCTACTGCCACGCCCCCTGGTCCCGCCTACTGCCACGCCCCCTGGTCCCGCCCACTGACACTCCCCTTATCACGCCCCTTGTCACACCCACTGACACTCCCCTTGTCCCTCCCACTGCCACGCCCCCTTGTCCCGCCCACTGCCACGCCCCCATGTCCCTCCCACTGCCACGCCCCCATGTCCCGCCTACTGCCACGCCTCCTGGTCCCGCCCACTGCCACGCCCCCTTGTCCCTCCCACTGCCACGCCGCTTGTCCCGCCCACTGCCACGCCCCCTTGTCCCGCCCACTGCCACGCCCCCTGTACCGCCCACTGCCACGCCCCCTGGTCCCGCCCACTGCCACGCCCCCTTGTCCCGCCCACTGCCACGCCCCTTGTCCCGCCCACTGCCACGCCCCTTGTCCCGCCACTGCCATGCCCCCATGTCGCGCCTACTGCCACGCCCCATGGTCCCGCCCACTGCCACGCCTCTTGTCCCGCCCACTGCCACGCCCCCTGTCCCGCCCACTGCCACGCCCCCTTGTCCCGCCCACTGTCACGCCCCATGTCCCGCCCACTGCCACGCCCCCTTGTCCCGCCCACTGCCACGCCCCCTTGTCCCGCCCACTGCCACGCCCCCTGGTCCCGCCCACTGCCACGCCCCCATGTCCCGCCTACTGCCACGCCCCCTGGTCCCGCCCACTGCCACGCCCCTTGTCCCGCCTACTGCCACGCCGCCTGGTCCCGCCCACTGCCACGCCCCCTGTCCCGCCTACTGCCACGCCCCTTGTCCCGCCTACTGCCACGCCCCCTTGTCCCGCCTACTGCCACGCCCCTTGTCCCGCCCACTGCCACGCCCCCATGTCCCGCCTACTGCCACGCCCCCTGGTCCCGCCCACTGCCACGCCCCCATGTCCCGCCTACTGCCACGCCACCTTGTCCCGCCTACTGCCACGCCCCCTGGTCCCGCCCACTGCCACGCCCCCATGTCCCGCCCACTGCTACGCCCCTTGTCCCGCCCACTGCCACGCCCCTTGTCCCGCCTACTGCCACGCCCCCTGGTCCCGCCCACTGCCACGCCTCTTGTCCCGCCCACTGCCACGCCCCCTGTCCCGCCCACTGCCACGCCCCCTGGTCCCGCCCACTGCCACGCCCCCATGTCCCGCCTACTGCCACGCCCCCTTGTCCCGCCTACTGCCACGCCCCCTGGTCCCGCCCACTGCCACGCCCCCATGTTCCGCCCACTGCCACGCCCCCTTGTCCCGCCCACTGCCACGCCCCTTGTCCCGCCTACTGCCACGCCCCCTGGTCCCGCCTACTGCCACGCCCCCTGGTCCCGCCCACTGCCACGCCCCCTGGTCCCGCCCACTGCCACGCCCCCATGTCCCGCCTACTGCCACGCCCCCTTGTCCCGCCCACTGCCACGCCCCCTTGTCCCGCCTACTGCCACGCCCCCTGGTCCCGCCTACTGCCACGCCCACTGTCACGCCCCTTGTCCCGCCTACTGCCACTCCCCTTGTACCGCCCACTGCCACGCCCCCATGTCCCGCCCACTGCCACGCCCCCATGTCCCGCCTACTGCCACGCCCCCTGGTCCCGCCCACTGCCACGCCCCTTGTCCCGCCTACTGCCACGCCGCCTGGTCCCGCCCACTGCCACGCCCCCTGTCCCGCCTACTGCCACGCCCCTTGTCCCGCCTACTGCCACGCCCCCTTGTCCCGCCTACTGCCACGCCCCTTGTCCCGCCCACTGCCACGCCCCCATGTCCCGCCTACTGCCACGCCCCCTGGTCCCGCCCACTGCCACGCCCCCATGTCCCGCCTACTGCCACGCCACCTTGTCCCGCCTACTGCCACGCCCCCTGGTCCCGCCCACTGCCACGCCCCCATGTCCCGCCCACTGCCACGCCCCTTGTCCCGCCCACTGCCACGCCCCTTGTCCCGCCCACTGCCACGCCTCTTGTCCCGCCCACTGACACTCCCCTTGTCCCGCCCACTGCCACGCCCCTTGTCCCGCCTACTGCCACGCCTCTTGTCCCGCCCACTGCCACAACCCCCTGTCCCGCCCACTGCCACGCCCCTTGTCCCGCCCACTGCCACGCCCCTTGTCCCTCCCACTGACACTCCCCTTGTCCCTCCCACTGACACTCCCCTTGTCCCTCCCACTGACACTCCCCTTGTCCCTCCCACTGACACTCCCCTTGTCCCGCCCACTGACACTCCCCTTGTCCCGCCTACTGCCACGCCCCCTGGTCCCGCCTACTGCCACGCCCCCTGGTCCCGCCCACTGCCACGCCCCCATGTCCCGCCTTCTGCCACGCCCCCTTGTCCCGCCTACTGCCACGCCCCCTGGTCCCGCCCACTGCCACGCCCCCATGTTCCGCCCACTGCCACGCCCCCTTGTCCCGCCCACTGCCACGCCCCTTGTCCCGCCTACTGCCACGCCCCCTGGTCCCGCCTACTGCCACGCCCCCTGGTCCCGCCCACTGCCACGCCCCCTGGTCCCGCCCACTGCCACGCCCCCTTGTCCCGCCCACTGCCACGCCCCCTTGTCCCGCCTACTGCCACGCCCCCTGGTCCCGCCTACTGCCACGCCCACTGTCACGCCCCCATGCCACGCCCACTGTCACGCCCCTTGTCCCGCCCACTGCCACTCCCCTTGTCCCGCCCACTGCCATTGCCAGCTTCCCCAGCAGCAGCAGCCCCAGCAGCCCCAGCATTGAAAAAGCTTTTATATATATTGATATATATATATATAAAATCTTTGATTATCAAAAGACATGACATGACATGACATGACATGAGCTGAGCTGAGCTAAAGAAGGGGGACACGCTGCCTGCGGGAACCTAGCCCGCCTTGTTTGGGTGCCTAAATAAAACACTCGGGTCAAGTGGCCTTGTTGCCAAGATGCGTACTGTTGTGTTTTTCCAGGGTGCACTATGGTAGGGTCCCACTGTGTGGCTCCTGCTGCCTGCCACAAGGTAAGCCTGCAGCACCCCACCACACACACACACACACACACACACACACAATCCAGAGGGGAGCCCTGTGGAATAGCTGGCTGGCTGGCTGCATTCCACAGGGGCCCGCCTCAAGCAGTGCCAGCTTCCCCAGCAGCACCAGCAGCAGCCCCAGCAGCAGCCCCAGCAGCCCAGCATTCAAAAAGACTTGATATATATTGATATATATATATATAAAGTCTTTGATTATCAAAAGACATGACATGACATGACATGAGCATGAGCTGAGCTGAGCTAAAGAAGGGGGACACGCTGCCTGCGGGAACCTAGCCCACCTTGTTACCCCGCCCACTGACACTCCCCTTGTCCCTCCCACTGACACTCCCCTTGTCCCTCCCACTGCCACGCCCCTTGTCCCGCCCACTGCCACGCCCCCTTGTCCCGCCCACTGCCATGCCCCTTGTCCCGCCCACTGACACTCCCCTTGTCCCGCCCACTGACACTCCCCTTGTCCCGCCCACTGACACTCCCCTTGCCCCACCCACTGACACTCCCCTAGTCCCACCCACTGACACTCCCCTTGTCCCGCCCACTGACACTCCCCTTGTCCCACCCACTGACACTCCCCTAGTCCCACCCACTGACACTCCCCTAGTCCCACCCACTGACACTCCCCTTGTCCCGCCCACTGACACTCCCCTAGTCCCACCCACTGACACTCCCCTTGTCCCGCCCACTGACACTCCCCTTGTCCCACCCACTGACACTCCCCTAGTCCCACCCACTGACACTCCCCTTGTCCCGCCCACTGACACTCCCATTGTCCCGCCCACTGACACTCCCCTTGTCCCGCCCACTGACACTCCCCTTGTCCCGCCCACTGACACTCCCCTAGTCCCACCCACTGACACTCCCCTTGTCACGCCCCCTTGTCCCTCCCACTGCCACGCCCCTTGTCATGCCCCCTTGTCCCGCCCAGTGACACTCCCCTTGTCCCGCCCACTGACACTCCCCTTGTCCCGCCCACTGACACTCCCCTTGTGCCGCCCACTGACACTCCCCTTGTCACGCCCCTTGTCACGCCCCCTTGTCCCTCCCACTGCCACGCCCCTTCTCACGCCCCCTTGTCCCGCCCACTGACACTCCCCTTGTCCCGCACACTGACACTCCCCTTGTCCCGCCCACTGCCACGCCCAATGCCACGCCCCCATGTCCCGCCCACTGACACTCCCCTTGTCACGCCCACTGACACTCCCCTTGTCACGCCCCCTTGTCCCTCCCACTGCCACGCCCCTTGTCACGCCCCTTGCCCCGCCCACTGACACTCCCCTTGTCCCGCCCACTGACACTCCCCTTGACCCGCCCACTGACACTCCCCTTGCCCCGCCCACTGACACTCCCCTTGTCCCGCCCACTGACACTCCCCTTGTCACGCCCACTGACACTCCCCTTGTCACGCCCCCTTGTCCCGCCCACTGCCACGCCCCCATGTCCTTCCCACTGCCACGCCCCCATGTCCCGCCTACTGCCACGCCCCTTGTCACGCCCACTGACACTCCCCTTGTCACGCCCCCTTGTCCCTCCCACTGCCACGCCCCTTGTCACGCCCCTTGCCCCGCCCACTGACACTCCCCTTGTCCCGCCCACTGACACTCCCCTTGTCCCGCCCACTGACACTCCCCTTGCCCCGCCCACTGACACTCCCCTTGTCCCGCCCACTGACACTCCCCTTGTCACGCCCCCTTGTCCCGCCCACTGCCACGCCCCCATGTCCCTCCCACTGCCACGCCCCCATGTCCCGCCTACTGCCACGCCCCCTGTCCCGCCCACTGCCACGCCCCCATGTCCCGCCTACTGCCACGCCCCTTGTCCCGCCCAATGCCACGCCCCTTGTCCCGCCCACTGTCACGCCCCCTGGTCCCGCCTACTGCCACGCCTCTTGTCCCGCCCACTGACACTCCCCTTGTGCCGCCCACTGACACTCCCCTTGTCACGCCCCTTGTCACGCCCCCTTGTCCCTCCCACTGCCACGCCCCTTGTCACGCCCCCTTGTCCCGCCCACTGACACTCCCCTTGTCCCGCCCACTGACACTCCCCTTGTCCCGCCCACTGACACTCCCCTTGTCCCGCCCACTGCCACGCCCCCATGTC
>NW_027251491.1:0-45038 GCF_044704955.1 Pristiophorus japonicus
CACCACCCCCCCATCCTCACCCCCCCATCCACACATCCCCCCATCCTCACCCCCCCCCATCCTCACCCCCCCCATCCTCACCCCACCCCATCCTCACCCCCCCCATCCTCACCCCCCCATCCACACATCCCCCCATCCTCACCCCACACCACTCCGCCCCCTCCCCCACTGCACCTCACATCACGCTACTCCCCCCAACCCTCCCCACCCCACTCTTCCCCCAACCACCTCACCCACCACTCGCCTCACACTCCTCCCCACCCCACAACCCCCACCCCAGAGGGAAACAAAGAGGAAGGGAGGGAGAGAGGGAAAAGATAGAGAATGGGAGGAAAAGGAGTGCGGGGGAGGAGAGAGAGAACGGGAGGGGAGGAGAGAGAAAACGGGAGGGGAGGAGGGAGAGAATGGGGGGGAGGAGAGAGAGAACGGGAGGGGAGGAGTACGAGAGGAGATTGGCATCACAATAGTCATTGTGTAATGATGAGAAGCAGAAACTCCCGGGGCGAAGGCCGTTCGCAACATCCCCCCCCGCCCGAGAGCCACACGGACTGGGGACTGAAGTGGGGCCCTGAGGCTGGGGGGGTGCAGGGAGGGGCTGTGAGCATCACACACAGGCTGTCTGACCACCTGTATTTCTCTGGTTTCTCTAAGAGGAGTTTACATCGCTGCCATCTTTTATCACAAGGACAACGTCTTGGTCACAAATGACGATCAGATCCCGATCGTGGAGATCGACGATTCCTACTCCAGCTCCATGATGCAAGATTTTCTCTGGTTCACAAAGGTATGTGAAACCAGCCCGAGATAGTGTTGGGTTTTTTAATTCCTTTTCAGTTTTTCATGTGCTGGTTGTGAGCTAAGAAATATGTGTGTAATGTGTGTCTGCCAATGTGTACATCTGTGACTCCGTGTGTGTGTCTGCCTGTGTCTATGCGTGTGTATGTGTCCGTGTGTCAATGTGTGTGTGTGTCTGTGTGCATGTGTGTGTATGTGTGTGAGAGTGTGTGTGTGTGAGAGTGTGTGTGTCTGTGAGAGTGTGTGTGTCTGTGTGAGTGTCTGTGTAAGTGTGTGTGTCTGTGTCTATGCGTGTGTCTATGTGCGTGTGTGTGTCTGTGTGTGTATCCGTATCCGTGTGGGTGTGTGTCTTTGTGTGTGTCTGTATCTGTGGTTGTGTGTGCGTGTATCAGTGTGTGCATGTGTCTGTGTGTGCGTGTGAGTGTGTGTGTGTCTGTGTGCTGTGAGTATGTGTGTCTGTGTGCTGTGAGTATGTGTGTCTGTGTGCGTGTATGTCTGTGTGTGTGTCTCCATCCTCCGCCCGCTCCACGACGACATGCAGGCTGTGATCCTTACTAACAGATCCATTACAGACCCAATCCACGTCCGGACCGGGGTCAAACAGGGCTGTGTCATCGCCCCAACCCTCTTCTCAATCTTCCTCGCTGCCATGCTCCAGCCCACAGTCAACAATCTCCCCGCTGGAGTGGAAGTAAACTACAGAACCAGTGGGAAGCTGTTCAACCTTCGCCGTCTCCAGGCCAGGTCCAAGACCACTCCAACCTCTGTCATCGAGCTACAGTACGCGGACAACGCCTGCGTCTGCGCACATACAGAGGCTGAACTCCAGGACATAGTCGACATATTTACTGAGGCGTACGAAAGCGTGGGCCTTACGCTAAACATCCGTAAGACAAAGGTCCACCTGTCCTCGCCGCACAGCACTGCCCCTCAGTCATCAAGATCCACGGCCCGGCCCTGGACACCGTGGACCACTTCCAATATCTCGGGAGCCTCCTATCAACAAGAGCAGGCATCAACGACAAGATCCAACACCGCCTCCAGTGCGCCAGTGCAGCCTTCGGCCGCCTGAGGAAAAGAGTGTTTGAAGACCAGGCTCTCACCACCGAGCTCATGGTCTACAGGGCTGTAGTAATACCCGCCCTCCTGTATGGCTCAGAGACATGGACCATGTACAGTAGACACCTCAAGTCGCTGGAGAAATACCACCAACGATGTCTCCGCAAGATGCTACAAATCCCCTGGGAGGACAGATGCACCAACATTACTGTCCTCAACCAAGCCAACATCCCCAGCATTGAAACACTGACCACACTTGATCAGCTCCGCTGGGCAGACCACATAGTTCACATGCCAGACACGAGACTCCCAAAGCAAGCGCTCTACTCGGAACTCCTTCACGGCAAACGAGCCAAAGGTGGGCAGAGGAAACGTTACAAGGACACCCTCAAAGCCTCCCTGATAAAGTGCAACATCCCCACTGACACCTGGGACTCCCTGGCCAAAGACCGCCCTAAGTGGAGGAAGTGCATCCGGGAGGGTGCTGAGTACCTCGAGTCTCATCGCCGAGAGCATGCAGAAATCAAGCGGAGGCAGCGGAAGGAGCGTGCGGCAAACCAGTCCCACCCTCCCTTTCCCTCAACCACTGTCTGTCCCACCTGTGACAGAGACTGTGGTTCTCGTATTGGACTGTTCAGTCACCTAAGAATCATGTTACGAGTGGAAGCAAGTCTTCCTCGATACCGAGGGACTGCCTATGATGATGATGATGATGATAGTGTGTGTGTGCCTGTGTGTGTGAGTGTGAGTGTGTGCCTGTGTGTGAGTGTGAGTGTGTGCCTGTGTGTGAGTGTGAGTGTGTGCCTGTGTGTGAGTGTGTGTATGTGGTATGTACCTGTGAGTGAGTGTGTGTGAGAGTGTGTGTGTCTGTGTCTGTGTGTGTCTGTGTCTGTGTGTGTATGTGTATGTCTGTGGTTGTGTTTGTCTATGGTGTGTCTGTATCTGTGTGTGTGTATGTGTGTTTGTCTGTATGTGTGTGACTGTGATTCTCGTATTGGACTGTACAGCCACCGAAGAACTCATGCTAAAAGTGGAAGCAAGTCTTTCTCGATTCCAAGGGACTGCCTATGATAATTGTGTGCCTGTGTCTGTGTGTGTGTGTCTGTGTCTATGTGTGTGTGTGTGTCTATGTGTGTGTGTGTGTGTGTGTGTCTATGTGTGTGTGTGTCTGTGTGTGTGTCTATGTGTGTGTGTGTGTGTGTATGTGTGTGTGTGTCTGTGTCTATGTATGTGTGTGTCTATGTGTGTGTGTGTGTGTGTATGTGTGTGTGTGTGTGTGTGTCTATATGTGTGTGTGTGTCTATGGGTGTGAGTGTGTCTATGTGTGAGTGTGTCTATGTGTGTGTGTGTCTATGTGTGTGTGTGTCTATGTGTGTGTGTGTGTGTGTGTCTATGGGTGTGTGTGTGTGTCTATGTGTGAGTGTGTCTATGTGTGAGTGTGTCTATGTGTGTGTGTGTCTATGTGTGTGTGTGTGTCTGTGTGTGTGTGTGTGTGTCTATGGGTGTGTGAGTGTGTCTATGTGTGTGAGTGTGTGTGTGTGTGTCTATGGGTGTGTGTGTGTGTCTAAGGGTGTGTGTGTGTGTGTCTATGGGTGTGTGTGTGTGTCTATGGGTGTGAGTGTGTGTGTGTGTGTGTGTGTCTATGGGTGTGTGTGTGTGTGTGTGTGTCTATGGGTGTGAGTGTGTGTGTGTGTGTGTCTATGGGTGTGTGTGTGTGTCTATGGGTGTGAGTGTGTGTGTGTGTGTGTCTATGGGTGTGAGTGTGTGTGTGTGTGTGTGTGTGTGTGAGTATCCTCATTGAATAGTTACATGGGATCCAGCAGAAGAGGCTGACCGGGCCGATCTGTGACACTGGAGGACAAGGTCACTGGTCCCCCCCGAGCTCGCTGCACTCCCCACACAACACGGCTCACATCACTCACATATTGTAACATGCCCCAAACCCGCTCAAAAAGGAAGTGAAGGCCTATTTGGGAGGGGATCGGCAGAGGGTCATGCCCATCAGTTGGAGAATTTAGACCTTGAATATGCTTTGCTGATGGGAGAGTGTAAATGTGAGAGATGCTCTCTCCCTCTCATCCTCCTGGGCCACAGTAATGGAGATACTTCCAAAGGCTGAGGGGTTTGGATCGAGTAAATAGGGAGAGACTGTTTCCAGGGGCCGGAGGGTCAGTAACCGGGTAACCAGGGGCCGGAGGGTCAGTAACCAGGTAACCAGGGGCGGGAGGGTTGGTAACCAGGTAACCAGGGGCGGGAGGGTTAGTATCCAGGTAACCAGGGGGTGAGGGTTGGTAACCAGGCAACCAGGGGCGGGAGGGTTAGTAACCAGGTAACCAGGGGCGGGAGGGTTGGTAACCAGGTAACCAGGGGGGGGAGGGTTAGTAACCAGGTAACCAGGGGGTGAGGGTTGGAACCCAGGTAACCAGGGGCGGGAGGGTTAGTATCCAGGTAACCAGGGGGTGAGGGTTGGTAACCAGGCAACCAGGGGCGGGAGGGTTAGTAACCAGGTAACCAGGGGCGGGAGGGTTGGTAACTGGGGGCAGGAGAATCGGTAACCAGGTAACCAGGGGCGGGAGGGTTGGTAACCAGGTAACCAGGGGGTGAGGGTTGGTAACCAGGTAACCAGGGGGTGAGGGTCAGTAACCAGGGGTCATAGATTGAAGGTGATTGGGATAGAACCAGAGGGGAGATGACAATGTTTTACACGGTGAGTTATTGTGATCGGGAACGCACTGCCTGAAAGGGTGGTGGGAGCAGGTTCAATGGCAGCTTTCAATGGGAATGGAGAAATACTTCATAAAATCATAGAATGGTTACAGCACGGAGGGAGGCCAGTTGACCTGTCGAGCCCATGCCGGCTCTCTGCAAGAGCACCTCAGCCAGTCCCACTCCCCCGCCTTTTCTTCATAGCCCGGCAATTTTTTTTCTTTGAGGTCCTTATCCAATTCCCTTTTGAAAGCCACAATTGAGTCTGCCTCCACCAGCTCAGGCCGTGCATTCCAGATCCTAACCACTCGCTATCCACAAGTTTTTCCTCATGTCGTCTTTGGTTCTTCTGCCAATCACCTTAAATCCGTGTCCTCTGGTCCTCGACCCTTTGGCCAATGGGAACAGCTTCTCTCGATCTACTCTGTCCAGACCCCTCATGATTTTGAACACCTCGATCAAATCTCCTCTCAACCTTCTCTGCTCCAAGGAGAACAACCCCAGCTTCTCCAGTCTATCCACGTCACTGAAGTCCCTCATCCCTGGAACCATTCTGGTAAATCTTTTCTGCTCCCTCTCTAAGACCTTCACATCCTTCCTAAAGTGTGTTCCCAGAATTGGACACAATACTCCAGTTGCGGCTGAACCAGTGTTTTATACAGGTTCAGCATCATTTCCACACTTTTGTACTCTATACCTCTATTTATGAAGCCCAGGATCCCGTAAGCTTTTTTAACCACTTTCTCAACCTGCCCTGCCACCTTCAACGGTTTGTGCCCATATACCCCGGGGTCTCTCTGTTCCTGTACCCCTTTAGGATTGTACCCTTTAGTTTATATTGCCTTTCCTCATTCTTTCTACCAAAATCTATTACTTCACACTTTCCTGCGTTAAATTCCATCAGCCACGAGCCCGCCCATCCCACCAGCCTGTCTGTGTCCTCCTGAAGTCTATCACTACCCTCCTCACTGTTCACTATATTTCCAAGTTTTGTGCCATCTGCAAATGTTGAAATTGTGCCCTGTACACCCACATCCAAGTCAGTAATATATATCGAGAAAAGCCGTGTTCCCAGTACCGACCCCGGGGAACACCACTGTATACCTTCCTCCAGTCCGATAAACAACCGTTCCCCACTACTCCCTGTTTCCTGTCACTGAGACAATCCCGTATCCAGGCTGCCATTGTCCCTTTTATTCCATGGGCTTCAACTTTGCTGCAAGCCTATTATGTGGCACTTTATCAAACGCCTTTTGGAAATCCATGTACACCACGTCAACCGTATCACCCTCATCAACCCTCTCTGTTATCTCATCAAAACACTCGATCAAGTTAGTTAAACACGATTTGCCTTTAACAAATCCATGCTGGCTTTCCTTAATTAATCCACACGTGTCCAAGTGACTGTTAATTTTGTCCCTGATTACTGTTTCTAAAAGCTTCCCCACTCCCGAGGTTTAACTGACCGGCCTGTAGTTGCTGGCTTTATCTTCACCCCTTTTTTGAACAAGGGTGTAACCTTTGCAATTCTCCAGTCCTCTGGCACCACACCGTTTCTAAGGAGGATTGGAATATTACGGCCCGTACATCCGCAATTTCTTCCTTCCCTTCCCTCAGCATCTTAGGATGCATCCCATCCGGTCCTGGTGACTTATCTACTTTAAGCCTTTCTAATACCTTCTCTTTATCAATTTTTATCCCATCTAGTATCTCCTCTACCTGTTCCTGCACTACTTGAAAGAGCAGGGGGAGTGGGACTGATTGGACCACTCTCTCACAGAGCCGGCACAGGCTCGATGGGCCGAATGGCCTCCTCTGTGCTGTATCATTCTATGATATGGCTAGGATTTCTCGCAGCGCGTTAACCCAGGAGAAGCACAGCTATCCGTTCCAGAACCTTCCTCAGCACTAAACATGTCTGTTTCTTTCAGCTATCTTGCACATGGGAAGAGGTCAGGTGGTTGCGGCAGAACCTATCAGCTTCCGTGTCCTCCTCCTCAGCACTGCAGGCACGACACAAGATGCTGAGCGCAGCAGCCCATTTACAGGTCAGTGGCCCCGGGGGGAGGGGCATTATTGACAGGAGCTCCATTGAGGTCCCAGCTCAGGCACATTGTCCAACTGTGTCCCAGCTGGCTGACTCATGGGCAGAGTGTCGAGGGAGCTTTACTCTGTATCTAACCCCTGTACCTGTCCTGGGAGTGTTTGATGGGACAGTGTAGAGGGAGCTTTATTCTGTATCTAACCCCCTGTACCTGCCCTGGGAGTGTTTGATGGGACAGTGTAGAGGGAGCTTTACTCTGTATCTAACCCCCTGTACCTGCCCTGGGAGTGTTTGATGGGACAGTGTAGAGGGAGCTTTACTCTGTATCTAACCCCCTGTACCTGCCCTGGGAGTGTTTGATGGGACAGTGTAGAGGGAGCTTTACCCTGTATCTAACCCCCTGTACCTGCCCTGGGAGTGTTTGATGGGACAGTGTAGAGGGAGCTTTACCCTGTATCTAACCCCCTGTACCTGCCCTGGGAGTGTTTGATGGGACAGTGTAGAGGGAGCTTTACTCTGTATCTAACCCCTGTACCTGTCCTGGGAGTGTTTGATGGGACAGTGTAGAGGGAGCTTTACTCTGTATCTAACCCCCTGTACCTGCCCTGGGAGTGTTTGATGGGACAGTGTAGAGGGAGCTTTACTCTGTATCTAACCCCCTGTACCTGCCCTGGGAGTGTTTGATGGGACAGTGTAGAGGGAGCTTTACCCTGTATCTAACCCCCTGTACCTGCCCTGGGAGTGTTTGATGGGACAGTGTAGAGGGAGCTTTACTCTGTATCTAACCTGTTGGGTGTAACTTGGGGCAAGGTGTAATGTCTCGGTCCCACTGGAAGTTTGACTTGATTCCAGCTGTCCAGTGAGCGCACTGACTGATGTAATGGTGTTCTGATGGAGTTGTCTGACTGTAGCTTATGGCACACTGTCTTCCTGCAGACCTTACTCGGCACCCAGAACCTGGGCAAAGTTTACTACGAGCCCATCAAAGACCGACACGGCAACATGCTGCTGGTGACAGTGAGGGAGCTGGAGAGCCAGTACTCCTTCATCAATGGCAAGTGGATCCAAATCTGCAAGTTTCAGAGCCAAAGAAAGTCATTGTCCACCCCAGAGGAGCCAACAGCACTTGATGTGTTACTGATAACGATCCAGGTTTGTACCACTCGTCTGCTCAGGGTCTACTTGGCAGAGTTGGATTAAACATTGACCATTAACCTGGAGGAACCTAGCTTAGAGTTTCGCTGCACAGATAGCCAGAAGGTTTGCTCTTGTGAAAGCTTGTAAGAATCCCGGGTGAATGTGATTGGGCTCATTTCAGCTCAGTTCCCCTTGCCAATCGGCTCAAACAACTCACAATCAAACTAAAATAGCATTCAATGCTCAATCTGTCTCCAGCAAGCAAAACTAGAACTGGGAGAAGAAATGGACATTTTAATCTGATGCTGTATGGCCCCTGAAGGGATTGAGACACATTGTTCTGGTAGTGGAACCTGCCCTGGGAGTGTTTGATGGGACAGTGTAGAGGGAGCTTTACTCTGTATCTAACCCCGTGCTGTACCTGACCAGGGAGTGTTTGATGGGACAGTGTAGAGGGAGCTTTACTCTGTATCTAACCCCGTGTACCTGCCCTGGGAGTGTTTGATGGGACAGTGTAGAGGGAGCTTTACTCTGTATCTAACCCCGTGCTGTACCTGACCAGGGAGTGTTTGATGGGACAGTGTAGAGGGAGCTTTACTCTGTATCTAACCCCGTGTACCTGCTCTGGGAGTGTTTGATGGGACAGTGTAGAGGGAGCTTTACTCTGTATCTAACCCCCTGTACCTGCCCTGGGAATGTTTGATGGGACAGTGTAGAGGGAGCTTTACTCTGTATCTAACCCCGTGCTCTACCTGCCCTGGGAGTGTTTGATGGGACAGTGTAGAGGGAGCTTTACTCTGTATCTAACCCCCTGTACCTGCCCTGGGAGTGTTTGATGGGACAGTGTAGAGGGAGCTTTACTCTGTATCTAACCCCCTGTACCTGCCCTGGGAGTGTTTGATGGGACAGTGTAGAGGGAGCTTTACTCTGTATCTAACCACCTGTACCTGCCCTGGGAGTGTTTGATGGGACAGTGTAGAGGGAGCTTTACTCTGTATCTAACCCCGTGCTCTACCTGCCCTGGGAATGTTTGATGGGACAGTGTAGAGGGAGCTTTACTCTGTATCTAACCCCCTGTACCTGCCCTGGGAGTGTTTGATGGGACAGTGTAGAGGGAGCTTTACTCTGTATCTAACCCCCTGTACCTGCCCTGGGAGTGTTTGATGGGACAGTGTAGAGGGAGCTTTACTCTGTATCTAACCCCCTGTACCTGCCCTGGGAGTGTTTGATGGGACAGTGTAGGGGGAGCTTTACTCTGTCACTAACCTGCCCTGTGAGCTGGAACACATTATCCCCACACCTGTATAATGCAATGGGGAGCAGCATGGCATGAGATTTATTCTCCTCACCCCCTCCAGTAAATAATCCAATCATATTCTCAGCATGGGTCGTTAAACGAAGCCTCCCCGCCTAGCTATACCTTCCACCACTTGCCCCGCCCACACCGCCGTGGTGGCGGTATAGCTCTCATCACCAAATCACAATGTGGTCTGTCCCCTTACTCCTCCGGCACTTTCTCCCCCTTTGAGCATCTTACATTCCATCCTCTCGCCTCATTTAAAATTCTGGTTCTCGCCCGCCCACCAAGTACCATAAAAATGTATCACTGAGATACCCTCACTGCTTTCCTCCCACTGTCTCTGCACCAAGCGACTTCTCATCCCTAGTGATTTCAACCTCCATCTCAATTCATCATGCTCTCTCCTCGGAGTTCACTATCCTCCCTTAATCTCTCCCTCCATGTAAACTCCCCAACCCATATTCACAGCACCCTCTCCACCTTGCCATCTCTCGTGGCCTCGCTACTCCCATCGTGTCAATCGCAAATAAAACCATGTCTGACCACTTCCTCGTATCGCTCTCCATCCATATCCCCCTTGCATCCCCACCCCCAACCCCAACTCTACCGCCTTCTGTGTCCGCTTCTGGTGAACTCTCTCCCGACTCTCTTACAACTGCACCGTGAACTCCCAACTGGCCAGCCTTTGATTCTCCATTCACCAGGACATTTCTGTAGCCACCAATCTGTCCAATCACACCCTCACCACCGTCTTTGATGCCCTACTTATTAAGACCATTCCTCTCTCACCCTGGCCGTTCCCCCAGTATGGCCCTCATCTTCGCTCCTTTAAGTCCAAGGGACGCAGACTTGAACGGATATGAAGGACAACTGTTTTAGCCATTCACTGCCAGATCTGACTGGACCACATAAAGCATTATTGGGTCCTACTCCTGTCTTCCAAAACTGCTCACTATTCCAGGATCCAGTTCAGGATGAGCAGAAACTTTCTCCGATTGAATATTGGGAAGACCGAAGCCATTGTTTTTGGTCCCCGCCACAAACTCCGTTCCCTAACCACTGACTCCATCCCTCTCCCCAACTTCTGTCTGAGGCTGAACCAAACGTTTCACAACCTGGGCATCATATTTGACTCTGAAATTAGCTTTCGACCATATATCCACAGCATAACTAAGACCACCTATTTCCACCTCCGTAACATCGCCCGTCTCCACCCCTGCCTCAGCTCATCCGCTGCTGAAATCTTCATTTATGCCTTTGTTATCTCTAGACTTGACTATTCTAATGCATTCCTGACTGGCCTCCCCATTCTACCCTCCATAATCTAGAGGTGATCCAAAACTTGGCTACCCAATTCCCGCTCGCCCATCACCCCCTGTGCTCGCTGACCTACATTGGCTCCCAGTTAAGCAATGCCTTGATTTCAAAATTCTCATCCTGGTTTCCAAATCTCTCCATGGCCTCGACCCTCACTATCTCTGTAATCTCCTCCAGTCCCACATCCCCCCGAGATGTCTGCGCTCCTCTAATTCTGCCCTCTTGAGCATCCCCGATTATAATCGATCAACCATCGGTGGCCGTGCCTTCCGTTGCCTGGGCCCCAAGCTCTGGAATTCCCTCCCTAAACCTCTCCGCCTCTCTATCACTATATCCTCCTTTAAGACTTACCTCTTCAACTGCCCTAATTTCTCCTTATGTGGCTTGGTGTCAAATTTTTTGTCTCATAATACTCGTGTGAAGCTCCTTGGGCTGTTTCACTATGTTACCTGCGTTATATAAATACAAGTTATTATTAAAACATTGTTGAATATTTCAGTGCAGTGGGAGTGTTAATTGCTGGCTGTGTCCTGTTGACCCAGAGGAACAAATCGCCCCAGAACACTGACATTTTCTCCCTCGGTCTCATGCAGGATGTCCTGGCCTATCACAAGAGGAGTCAGCAGAGGCTGAACCCCGGGCTGTATTTAGGCTACTTGAAGCTCAGCAGTTCTGTGGATCAGATCAAGGTGCTCGTTCCTTACAAGTTGCCCAACATCCTTTGCCACATTAAGGTGCGAGACAACAGCAATGTTTCCAGGTAGGTCCACTCACTCAAGCTGCCCATTTCCCTCAATCAGTTCGAGGAATTATCCCCCTTTTCCTCATCACAGGAATTCTCCCAATCCCAGTCTATCGGAGAAAATCAAATCTCCTATAATTACAATTCTTTTTAATGCATGGCTCTCATTTGTGCAGATTTCCTCCTAAATTGCGTTTGGCACTTTATGATCTATTTCCCCGTAGTGTTACCGATCCCGATTGTCTCCATTCAGACCCAAAGGGATTGTGTTTCAATGGCTGTGTGCCACAGCACACATTGCCCTGTCGTTACCATGGTCTCCATGGTTACAGGAACCTCATTGGCTCAGTCAGTACTGGAGCTGAATAATAAAAATCACCTGAATGTATATTGTACAAAATAGTGGGTTGGAAGGGGGGGGGGGGGGGTAGAGGGGGAGGGGGGGATATGGGGGGTGAGGGAGGGATATGGGGGGTGAGGGAGGGATATGGGGGGTGAGGGGGGGAGTACAGTATGGGGTACAAGGGGGGAGTACAGGGGGAGAGAGCAGGCGTATGGGGGGGGGGAGTACAGGGAGGGTACGGGTGGGATACAAGGGGGAGTACAGGGGGGGAGTATGGGGGGGGTACAGGGGGGAGTACGGGGGGAGGGTACAAGGGGGAGTACAGGGGGGGGAGAGCAGGCGTATGGGGGGGGGAGTACAGGAAGGGTACGGGTGGGATACAAGGGGGAGTACGGGGGTGGAGTATGGGGGCGGTACAGGGGGGAGTACGGGGGTGAGGGGGGTTACAGGGGGGGGCGTGAGAGGAGGGGCTGCTTGTTGGATCTGAGGCCTGCACACCAGCATCCTCACCAGTCGTGTTTTCAGGGACTGTACCTCAAGTAAGGGCCGTCCCAGTGGGCTGTCCATGTGCTGAAATCACTCCTGCAGCATTAGAGAGCAGGCATTGTCCAGAGGAATATCTTTGGCGTTGGGAAAGAATGGCAAAGTGAGGGAACGGTGCTGGGATCACAACGCTGCTCTAAAACCAGTGCAGCCAACACACTGCTAGCACTTGTCATCCTGCACTGACATCGTCCACCCTGGGTACAATGTTCCCACAGATTCTAATCTATAAATCTGAGCAGAGACTGGAGAAGCTGGAATTGTTCTCCTGAGAGCAGCGAAGGTTAAAGGAAGATTTAATAGATGTGTTCAAAATAGAGAAAGGTTTTGATAGAGTAAATAAAGAGTAGCTGTTTCCAGTGGCAGAAGGATCGGTAACCAGAGGACACAGATTTAAGGTGATAGGCAGAGAATGAGAGGGGTAGATGAGAAACAATTATTGACAGAGCGAGTGATTATGATCTGCAATGTGGTGGGAACAGATTCAGTGGTAACTTTCAAAGGGCAATTGGTGAAATAGTTGAAGGGGAAAAAGTTTCAGGGCTGTGGGGAAAGCGCAGGGTGTGGGACTGATGGGATCGCTCTCACACAGCCAGCACGGGATCGATGGGCCCAATGGCCTCCAGCAATTCGATAACTCTCCAGGAGAACCTGTGGGCTGCGATGCTCTGCGTCTCATTTGTGGTTGTTTGTTTGCAGGGAGGAATGGGAGTGGGTGCAGAGGATGGCGGACTTCCAGTCGCTAAGTGCTGTGCGGGACACCCCAATTGCACAAACCATGCTCTTCTTCGAGCTCCAGGCAGCAGTGAAAGCTTTGCTCAGGCAAATCAACGTACCTCTGCACCAGGTACTGTGATCATCCTCTGCAGCATCATAACCACAGAGCCACTGTCACTGGAGCTTCATACAAGGAATCATCAGAATCCAGCAACGAAACACAAAAAAACACTGCTCATCAACGGGTACAATCCACACCCCACACCGTAACACTGATATACCCCTCACTGAAACACTGATATACTCCTCACCGTAACATTGATATACCCCTCACTGAAACACTGATATACCCCACACTGTAACACTGATATACCCCTCACTGTAACACTGATATACCCCTCACTGAAACACTGATATATCCCACACTGTAACACTGATATACCCCACACTGTAACACTGATATACCCTTCACTGCAACACTGATATACCCCTCACTGTAACACTGATATACCCCTCACCGTAACACTGATATACCCTTCACTGTAACACTGATATACCCTTCACTGTAACACTGATATACCCCTCACTGTAACACTGATATACCCCTCACTGTAACACTGATATACCCCACACCGTAACACTGATATACCCCACACCGTAACACTGATATACCCCACACCGTAACAATGATATATCCCACACTGTAACACTGATATACCCCACACTGTAACACTGATATACCCCACACCGTAACACTGATATACCCCACACTGTAACACTGATATACCCCACACTGTAACACTGATATACCCCACACTGTAACACTGATATACCCCACACCGTAACACTGATATACCCCACACTGTAACACTGATATACCCCACACTGTAACACTGATATACCCCACACTGTAACACTGATATACCCCACACTGTAACACTGATATACCCCTCACTGTAACACTGATATACCCCTCACTGTAACACTGATATGCCCCTCACTGTAACACTGATATACCCCTCACTGTAACACTGATATACCCCTCACTGTAACACTGATATACCCCACACTGTAACACTGATATACCCCTCACTGTAACACTGATATACCCCACACTGTAACACTGATATACCCCTCACTGTAACACGGATATACCCCACACTGTAACACTGATATACCCCTCACTGTAACACTGATATACCCCACACTGTAACACGGATATACCCCACACTGTAACACTGATATACCCCACACTGTAACACTGATATACCCCTCACTGTAACACGGATATACCCCACACTATAACACTGATATACCCCACACTGTAACACTGATATACCCCACACTGTAACACTGATATACCCCACACTGTAACACGGATATACCCCACACTATAACACTGATATACCCCACACTGTAACACTGATATACCCCTCACCGTAACACGGATATACCCCACACTGTAACACTGATATACCCCACACTGTAACACTGATATACCCCACACTGTAACACTGATATACCCCTCACTGTAACATTGATATACCCCTCACTGTAACACTGATATACCCCACACCGTAACACTGATATATCCCTCACTGCAGCACTGATATACCGCACACTGTAACACTGATATATCCCTCACTGTAACACTGATATATCCCTCACTGTAACACTGATATACCCCTCACTGTAACACTGATATACCCCTCACTGTAACACTGATATACCCCACACTGTAACACGGATATACCCCACACTGTAATACTGATATACCCCTCACTGTAACACTGATATACCCCTCACTGTAACACTATATACCCCACACTGTAACACGGATATACCCCACACTATAACACTGATATATCCCACACTGTAACACTGATATACCCCACACTGTAACACTGATATACCCCACATTGTAACACTGATATACCCCTCACTGTAACACTGATATACCCCTCACTGTAACACTGATACACCCCACACTGTAACACTGATATGCCCCTCACTGTAACACTGATATACCCCTCACTGTAACACTGATATACCCCTCACTGTAACACTGATATACCCCACACTGTAACACTGATATACCCCTCACTGTAACACTGATATACCCCACACTGTAACACTGATATACCCCTCACTGTAACACGGATATACCCCACACTGTAACACTGATATACCCCTCACTGTAACACTGATATACCCCACACTGTAACACGGATATACCCCACACTGTAACACTGATATACCCCACACTGTAACACTGATATACCCCTCACTGTAACACGGATATACCCCACACTATAACACTGATATACCCCACACTGTAACACTGATATACCCCACACTGTAACACTGATATACCCCACACTGTAACACGGATATACCCCACACTATAACACTGATATACCCCACACTGTAACACTGATATACCCCTCACCGTAACACGGATATACCCCTCACTGTAACACTGATATACCCCTCACTGTAACACTGATATACCCCACACTGTAACACTGATATACCCCTCACTGTAACACTGATATACCCCTCACTGTAACACTGATATACCCCTCACTGTAACACCGGATATACCCCACACTGTAACACTGATATACCCCTCACTGTAACACAGATATATCCCACACTGTAACACGGATATACCCCACACTGTAACACTGATATACCCCACATCCCTCATTGTAACACTGATATACCCCTCACTGTAACACTGATATACCCCACACTGTAGCACGGATATACCCCTCACTGTAACACTGATACACCCCACACTGTAACACTGATATACCCCTCACTGTAACACTGATATACCCCTCACTGTAACACTGATATACCCCACACTGTAACACTGATATACCCCTCACTGTAACACTGATATACCCCTCACTGTAACACTGATATACCCCACACTGTAACACGGATATACCCCACACTGTAACACGGATATACACCCACATCCCTCACTGTAACACTGAAATACCCGACACTGTAACACGGATATACCCCGCACTGTATAACACGGATATACCCCACATCCCTCACTGTAACACTGATATATCCCACACTATAACACTGATATACCGCACACTGCAACACTGATATACCCCACACTGTAACACTGATATACCCCACACCCCACACTGTAACACTGATATACCCCACACCTCTCACTGTAACACTGATATACGCCACACCCCTCACTGTAACACTGATATACCCCACACTGTAACACTGATATACCCCACACTGTAACACTGATATACCCCACACCCCACACTGTAACACTGATATACCCCTCACTCCTCACTGTAACATTGATGTACCCCACGGCCCTCACCTTAACACTGATATACCCCAAACCTCTCACTATATCTCTGATATACCCCACACAACTCACTGTAACACTGATATACCCCACATCCCTCACTGTAACACTGATATACCCCACACCCCTCACTGTAATACTGATATACCCCACACACCTCACTGTAACAATGATATACCCACACCCCTCACTGTAACACTGATATACCCCACACCCCTCACTGTAACACTGATATACCCCACACCCCTCACTGTAACACTGATATACCCCACACAACTCACTGTAACACTGATATACCTCACACCCTTCACTGTAACACTGATATACCCCACACCCTTCACTGCAGCTCTGATATACCCCACTCCCCTCACTGTAACACTGATATACCCCTCACTGTAACACTGATATACCCCACGCCCCTCTCTGTAACACTGATATACCCCACGCCCCTCACTGTAACACTGATATACCCCACACCCCTCACTGTAACACTGATATACCCCACACCCCTCGCTGTAACACTGATATACCTCACACTGCTCACTGTAACACAGATATACCGCACACCCCTCACTGAGCACTGATATACACCACTTCCCTCCCTGTAACACTGATATACCCCACACCCTTCACTGTAACACTGATATGCCCCACGACCCCTCACTGTAACACTGATATACCCCACACCCCTCACTGTAACACTGATATGCCCCACGACCCCTCACTGTAACACTGATATATCCCATCCCCGTCACTTTCACACACTGATATGCCCCGCATCCCTCATTGTAACACTCTGATGACTGTGTGGGTATGTGTGTGTGTGTGTGGGTTTGGGTGTGGGTGTCTGAGTAGGTGTGTGTGTATGTGGGTGTGTGTGCGTGTGTGTGTGTGAGAAAGAGTGTGTGTGTTTGCGTGAGTGAGAGTGTATGGTGTGTGTGTGTGGGGTGGGTTTTTTGTGCGTATGAGTGTGTATGTGGTGTGTGTGTGTGCTCGTGAGTGTGTCTGTGGTGTGTGTGAGTGGGGTGTGGTTGTGCGTATGAGTGTGTGTCTGTGGTGTGTGTTTGTGTATGTGGAAGTTTGTGGGGTTTGTGTGTGTGTGTGTGTGGGGGGGGGTGTGTGTGGGTGTGTGTGTATGTGAGTGTGTGGGGGTTGTGTGTGGGGGGTTGTGTGGGTGTGTATGTGTATGGGGGGGCGGTGTGTGTGTGTGTGTGTGTGTGTGTGTGTGTATGTGTGGGGGGGTAGGTTGTTTGTGTATGTGTTTGTGTGTATGTGTGGGGGGGGGGAGGTTGTTTGTGTATGTGTGTGTGTGTGGGGTGTGTGTGTGTGGGGGGGAGGTTGTTTGTGTATGTGTGTGTGTGTGGGGTGTGTGTGTGTGTATGTGTGGTGGGGGTAGGCTGTTTGTGTATGTGTGTGTGTGTGTGTGGGGTGTGTGTGTGTGTGTGGGGTGTGTGTGTGTGTGTGGGAGTGGGGGGTGGGTGGGTGTGTTGTATGTGTGTGGGGCTGGGTGGGTGTGTGTCTGCGTGTGTGTAGGTGGGTGTGTGTGTGTGTGTGTGTATAGGTGTGTGTGTGTGTGTGAGGTGTGTGTGTGTAAGTGGGTGTGTGTGTGTGGGGGGTGTGTGTGTGTGTGTAGGTGGGTGTGTGTGTGTGTGTGTGTGTGGGGTGTGTGTGTGTGTGTGTGTGTGTGTGGGAGTGGGGGGTGGGTGGGTGTGTTATATGTGCGTGGGCCTGGGTGGGTGTGTGTCTGCGTGTGTGTAGGTGGGTGTGTGTGTGTGTGTGTGTGGGGTGTGTGTGTGTAAGTGGGTGTGTGTGTGTGTGTGGGGTGTGTGTGTGTGTGTAGGTGGGTGTGTGTGTGTGTGTGTGTGGGGTGTGTGTGTAGGTGGGTGTGTGTGTGTGTGTAGGTGGGTGTGTGTGTGGGGTGTGTGTGTGTGTGTGTAGGTGTGTGTGTGTGTGTGTGTGTGTGAGGGAGTGGGGGGTGGGTGTGTGTGTGTGTGTGTGTGGGAGTGGGGGGTGGGTGTGTGTATGTGTGTGTGTGTGTGGGAGTGGGGGGTGGGTGTGTGTATGTGTGTGTGTGTGTGTGGGAGTGGGGTGTGGGTGTGTGTATGTGTGTGTGTGTGTGGGAGTGGGGGGTGGGTGTGTGTATGTGTGTGTGTGTGTGTGTGGGAGTGGGGGGTGGGTGGGTGTATGTGTGTGTGTGTGGGAGTGGGGGGTGGGTGTGTGTGTGTGTGTGTGTGTGTGGGAGTGGGGGGTGGGTGTGTGTATGTGTGTGTGTGTGTGTGGGAGTGGGGGGTGGGTGTGTGTATGTGTGTGTGTGTGTGGGAGTGGGGGGTGGGTGTGTGTATGTGTGTGTGTGTGTGTGGGAGTGGGGGGTGGGTGTGTGTATGTGTGTGTGGGGTGTGTGTGGGAGTGGGGGGTGGGTGTGTGTATGTGTGTGTGGGGTGTGTGTGGGAGTGGGGGGTCGGTGGGTGTGTATGTGTGTGTGGGGTGTGTGTGGGAGTGGGGGGTGGGTGTGTGTATGTGTGTGTGTGTGTGTGTGTGTGGGAGTGGGGGGTGGGTGTGTGTATGTGTGTGTGTGTGGGAGTGGGGGGTGGGTGTGTGTATGTGTGTGTGGGGTGTGTGTGGGAGTGGGGGGTGGGTGTGTGTATGTGTGTGTGTGTGTGTGTGTGTGGGAGTGGGGGGTGGGTGTGTGTATGTGTGTGTGGGGTGTGTGTGGGAGTGGGGGGTGTGTGTGTTATATGTGTGTAGGTGGGTGTGCGTGTGTGTGTGTGTGTGGGGTGTGTGTGGGAGTGGGGGGTGGGTGTGTGTATGTGTGTGTAGGTGGGTGTGCGTGTGTGTGTGTTTCTGCAGTGTTTCTGATGAATTGATTTGTGAATTTCCAGGCGAAGCAGTTCCGTGTGTTCACGCAGGAGGTGCTGGAGCTCGGTCACAACGTTTCCTTTATCCTGCTGCTGCCCTCCTCCGACTCGGTCTGCACTGCTCCTGGACAAGTTAATCCTCACAACCCTCGCTCCAGCTTTCTCAACCTCCCACTGCAGATGTTTGAGCTGGGTATGTGGAAAGCTCTGTTTACATAGAGAGTGTTCACCAGTCACATCCCGCAATACGCCATTGACAGTAGAGAGGAGCATGCGGGAGAGTGGTGTGCAATGCTAGTTTTTACGGTTGTTTAATATTTGCTTCTGCTATTTTTTCCATGTGATACTGGCGGCTGTGTCTGGAATGCGTTGAGTCGCTCGCATGTGGCCTGAAGTGGTGCTGGCCAAACCCACGGAATACCGTGCCCTATCTAATTAATACCGCACACAGTCCAATTAATACCGCACACAATCTAATTAATACTGCGCCCTGTCTAATTAATACCGCGCCCTGTCTAATTAATACCGCACACAGTCCAATTAATACCGCACACAATCTAATTAATACTGCGCCCTGTCTAATTAATACCGCAACCTGTTTAATTAATACCGCGCCCTGTCTAATTAATACCGCGCCCTGTCTAATTAATACCGCACACAGTCCAATTAATACCGCACACAATCTAATTAATACTGCGCCCTGTCTAATTAATACCGCAACCTGTTTAATTAATACCGCGCCCTGTCTAATTAATACCGCGCCCTGTCTAATTAATACCGCAACCTGTTTAATTAATACCGCACACAGTCTAATTAATACCGCACCCAGTCTCAGTAATGCCGCACACAGTCTAATTAATACTACACCCTGTATAATTAATACCGCACACAGACTAATTAATACCGCACCCTGTCTAATTAATACCGCACACAGTCTAATTATACCGCACCCAGTCTCAGTAATGCCGCACACAGACTAATTAATACCGCACCCTGTATAATTAATACCGCACACAGTCTAATTAATACCACACCCTGTATAATTAATACCGCACACAGACTAATTAATACCGCACCCTGTATAATTAATAACCGCACACAGTCTAATTAATACCACACCCTGTATAATTAATACCGCACACAGACTAATTAATACCGCACCCTGTATAATTAATACCGCACACAGTCTAATTAATACCGCACCCTGTATAATTAATACCGCACACAGACTAATTAATACCGCACCCTGTATAATTAATACCGCACACAGTCTAATTAATACTGCACCCTGTATAATTAATACCGCACACAGACTAATTAATACCACACCCTGTATAATTAATACCGCACACAGACTAATTAATACCGCACCCTGTATAATTAATACCGCACACAGTCTAATTAATACTGCACCCTGTATAATTAATACCGCACCCTGTCTAATTAATACCGTACCCTGTCTAATTAATACCGCACCCTGTCGAATTAATACCGCACCCAGTCTCAGTAATGCCGCACCCAGACTTATTAATACCGCACCTTGTCTAATTAATACCGCACACAGTCTAATTAATACTACACCCTGTATAATTAATACCGTACCCTGTCTAATTAATACCGCACCCTGTCTAATTAATACCGCACCCAGTCTCAGTAATGCCGCACACAGACTTATTAATACCGCACCTTGTCTAATTAATACCGCACACAGTCTAATTAATACTACACCCTGTATAATTAATACCGCACACAGACTAATTAATACCGCACCCTGTCTAATTAATACCGCACACAGTCTAATTAATACCACACCCTGGATAATTAATACCGCGCCGTGTCTAATTAATACCATAGCCTGTCTAATTAACACCGCACACAGTCTAATTAATACCGCACTCGGTCTAATTAATACCACACCCTGGATAATTAATACCGCGCCGTGTCTAATTAATACCGCAGCCTGTCTAATTAATACCGCACACAGTCTAATATAAAGCGCACAGAGTCTAATTAATACCGCACCCTGTCTAATTAATAGCACATCCTGTATAATTAATACCGCACACAGTCTAATTAATACTACACACTGGATAATTAATACCACGCCCTGTCTAATTAATACCGCACACAGTCCAATTAATACCGCACACAATCTAATTAATACTGCGCCCTGTCTAATTAATACCGCAACCTGTTTAATTAATACTGCGCCCTGTCTAATTAATACCGCAACCTGTTTAATTAATACCGCGCCCTGTCTAATTAATACCGCGCCCTGTCTAATTAATACCGCACACAGTCCAATTAATACCGCACACAATCTAATTAATACTGCGCCCTGTCTAATTAATACCGCAACCTGTTTAATTAATACCGCGCCCTGTCTAATTAATACCGCGCCCTGTCTAATTAATACCGCAACCTGTTTAATTAATACCGCACACAGTCTAATTAATACCGCACCCAGTCTCAGTAATGCCGCACACAGTCTAATTAATACTACACCCTGTATAATTAATACCGCACACAGACTAATTAATACCGCACCCTGTCTAATTAATACCGCACACAGTCTAATTATACCGCACCCAGTCTCAGTAATGCCGCACACAGACTAATTAATACCGCACCCTGTATAATTAATACCGCACACAGTCTAATTAATACCACACCCTGTATAATTAATACCGCACACAGACTAATTAATACCGCACCCTGTATAATTAATAACCGCACACAGTCTAATTAATACTACACCCTGTATAATTAATACCGCACACAGACTAATTAATACCGCACCCTGTATAATTAATACCGCACACAGTCTAATTAATACTGCACCCTGTATAATTAATACCGCACACAGACTAATTAATACCGCACCCTGTATAATTAATACCGCACACAGTCTAATTAATACTGCACCCTGTATAATTAATACCGCACACAGACTAATTAATACTACACCCTGTATAATTAATACCGCACACAGACTAATTAATACCGCACCCTGTATAATTAATACCGCACACAGTCTAATTAATACTGCACCCTGTATAATTAATACCGCACCCTGTCTAATTAATACCGTACCCTGTCTAATTAATACCGCACCCTGTCGAATTAATACCGCACCCAGTCTCAGTAATGCCGCACCCAGACTTATTAATACCGCACCTTGTCTAATTAATACCGCACACAGTCTAATTAATACTACACCCTGTATAATTAATACCGTACCCTGTCTAATTAATACCGCACCCTGTCTAATTAATACCGCACCCAGTCTCAGTAATGCCGCACACAGACTTATTAATACCGCACCTTGTCTAATTAATACCGCACACAGTCTAATTAATACTACACCCTGTATAATTAATACCGCACACAGACTAATTAATACCGCACCCTGTCTAATTAATACCGCACACAGTCTAATTAATACCACACCCTGGATAATTAATACCGCGCCGTGTCTAATTAATACCATAGCCTGTCTAATTAACACCGCACACAGTCTAATTAATACCGCACTCGGTCTAATTAATACCACACCCTGGATAATTAATACCGCGCCGTGTCTAATTAATACCGCAGCCTGTCTAATTAATACCGCACACAGTCTAATATAAAGCGCACAGAGTCTAATTAATACCGCACCCTGTCTAATTAATAGCACATCCTGTATAATTAATACCGCACACAGTCTAATTAATACTACACACTGGATAATTAATACCACGCCCTGTCTAATTAATACCGCACTCAGTCCAATTAATACCGCACCCTGCCAAATTAATACCGCACACAGTCTAATTAATACTACACCCTGTATAAATAATACCACACTCGGTCTAATTAATACTACACCCTGTATAATTAATACCGCACCATGTCTAATTAATACTGTATGCTGTATAATTAATACCACGCCCTGTCGAATTAATACTGCACTCTGCCTAATTAATATCGCACACAGTCTAATTAATACCGCACTCTGTCTAATTAATACCGCACACAGTCTAATTAATACCGCATCCTGTATAATTAATACCGCATGCTATCTAATTAATACAGCACACGGTCTAATTAATACCACACCCTGTCTAATTAATACCGAACCCAGCCTAATTAATACTGCACCTGGTCTAATTAATACCGCACCCTGTCTAATACCACATTAGGTTTAATTAATATCACACTAGGTCTAATTAATACCACTCCCAGTCTAATTGATACCGCAACCGGTCTATTTAATACCGCACCCTGTCTAATTATTACCGCACTTGGTCTAATTAATACCGCACCAGGTCTAATTAATACCGCACACTACCTAATTAATACCGCACCCTGTCTAATTAATACCGCACTCGGTTTAACTAATACCGCACTCGGTCTAACTAATATCGTACCTGGTCTAATTAATACCCAGTACAGAAACTCCTACTACAGTCACTCAGTCCGACTGTATCCAACTGCAATCTCTTACTATGAATACAGCAATTGCAGGAACTCTCATTGAGCCTCTTGGTCTGACTGTACCTGACATAGAAACATAGAAAATAGGTGCAGGAGTAGGCCATTCGGCCCTTCGAGCTGCACCACCATTCAATATGATCATGGCTGATCATTCACATCAGTACCGCTTTCCTGCTTTCTCTCCATACCCCTTTATCCCTTTAGCCGTAAGGGCCATATCTAACTCCCTCTTGAATATATCCAATGAGCTGGCATCAACAATTCTCTGCGGTATTGAATTCCACAGGTTAACAACTCTCTGAGTGAAGAAGTTTATCCTCATCTCAGTCCTAAATGGCTTACCCCTTATCCTTAGACTGTGTCACCTGGTTCTGGACTTCCCCAACATCGGGAACATTCTTCCTGCATCTAACCTGCCCAGTCCCGTCAGAATTTTACATGTTTCTATGAGATCTCCTCTCATCCTTCTTAACTCCAGTCGATCCAGTCTCTCCTCATTTATCAGTCTAGCCATCCCGGGAATCAGTCTGGTGAACCTTCGCTGCACTCCCTCAATAGCAAGAACATCCTTCCTCAGATTAGGAGACCAAAACTGAACACAATATTCCAGGTGAGGCCTCACTAAGGCCCTGTACAACTGCAGTAAGACCTCCCTGCTCCTATACTCAAATCCCCTAGCTATGAAGGCCAACATACCATTTGCCTTCTTCACCGCCTGCTGTACCTGCATGCCAACTTTCAATGACTGATGAACCATGACACCCAGGTCTCGTTGCACCTCCCCTTTTCCTAATCTGCCGCCATTCAGATAATATTCTGCCTTCGAATTTTTGCCCCCAAAATGGATAACCTCACATTTATCCACATTATACTGCATCTGCCATGCATTTGCCCACTCACCTAACCTGTCGAAGTCACCCTGCAGCCTCTTAGCGTCCTCCTCGCAGCTCACACTGCCACCCAGCTTAGTGTCATCTGCAAACTTGGAGATATTACACTCAATTCCTTCATCTAAATCATTGATGTATATTGTAAAGAGCTGGGGTCCCAGCACTGAGCCCTGCGACACTCCACTAGTCACTGCCTGCCATTCTGAAAGGACCCGTTTATCCTGACTCTCTGCTTCCTGTCTGCCAACCAGTTCTCTATCCACATCAGTACATTACCCCCAATACCATGTGCTTTAATTTTGCACACCAATCTCTTGTGTGGGACCTTGTCAAAAGCCTTTTGAAAGTCCAAATACGCCGCATCCACTGGTTCTCCCTTGTCCACTCTGCCAGTTACATCCTCAAAATATTCCACAAGATTTGTCAAGCATGATTTCCCTTTCATAAATCCATGCTGACTTGGACCGATCCTGTCACTGCTTTCCAAATGCGCTGCTATTTCATCTTTAATAATTGATTCCAACATTTTCCTCACTACTGATGTCAGGCTAACCGGTCTATAATTACCCGCTTTCTCTCTCCTTCCTTTTTTAAAAAGTGGTGTTACATTAGCTACCCTCCAGTCCATAGGAACTGATCCAGAGTCGATAGACTGTTGGAAAATGACCACCAATGCAGCCACTATTTCTAGGGCCACTTCCTTAAGTACTCTGGGATGCAGACTATCAGGCCCCGGGGATTTATCGGCCTTCAATTCCATCAATTTCCTTGACAATGGAACTCCCGTTCTATTTCCCAATTCAGCTTCACTGTCTACCTACCCACCACCTCTCTGTTTATCTTGGGGCAAATACCAGAACTTTGGAACAACCTGTCCAATCCAGACATGAACCATACTTCAGGCACTGATCTGCTGGGTATCACCAGGGCAGGTTACCAATGTGACTTTGAGCTAGTTGGGAACCAGCAAGCCTATTAATGGGGTACATGGGAGGGGTGACTATGTGTTCTGAGGAAGGTCCGCTCCGACATATCACTGTCACATACTGATCGCTCCTTTTCTGTCCTTTTCCAGTTCACTTCTGCTCCTACAGGGAAAGGTTCATGAGCCTGTACTGCCGCGTGTCAGCACTGCTGGAGTTAGACTCTCTCATTTCCCAGCAGGCCTTGAGGGAGGCCATTTCAGATGAAGAGCTTCTCTCAGCCAAACAGAGGCACAAGGAGGTTTCGGAATCAGTGCAGGTAGGAACGGCCAATATGTTCATCCTGCACATAGTATTCTATATATAAACCCCCCGGACCCCTCGATTATACCCCGGCCTGTAACTCACTCCCGGGTATCTGTTATTCTATATATAAACCCCCCGGACCCCTCGATTATACCCCGGCCTGTAACTCACTCCCGGGTATCTGTTATTCTATATATAAACCCCACAAACCCCTCGATTAGATTCCAGCCTGTAACTCACTCCCGGATATCTGTTATTCTATATATAAACCCCACAAACCCCTCGATTAGATTCCAGCCTGTAACTCGCTCCCGGGTATCTGTTATTCTATATATAAACCCCCCGCACCCCTCGATTAGATTCCAGCCTGTAACTCACTCCCGGGTATCTGTTATTCTATATATAAACCCCACAAACCCCTCGATTAGATTCCAGCCTGTAACTCACTCCCAGGTATCTGTTATTCTATATAAAACCCCACAAACCCCTCGATTAGATTCCAGCCTGTAACTCACTCCCGGGTATCTGTTATTCTATATATAAACCCCCGAACCCCTCGATTAGATTCCAGTCTGTAACTCACTCCCGGGTATCTGTTATTCTATATATAAACCCCCCGAACCCCTCGATTAGATTCCCGCCTGTAACTCACTCCCGGGTATCTGTTATTCTATATATAAACCCCCCGAACCCCTCGATTAGATTCCAGCCTGTAACTCACTCCCGGGTATCTGTTATTCTATATATAAACCCCCCGAACCCCTCGATTAGATTCTAGCCTATAACTCACTCCCGGGTATCTTACCCTATATCTAAACCCCCAAACCCCTCGATTAAATTTCAGACTGTAACTCACTCCTGGGTATCTGTTATTTTTTTGAACCAAGCACCAAAGTATTTGGTTAGTTGTTGTGCTTGAGTTGTACCACTAGGAGCTGCTAGTGAGTTGTAGAATGACTCTGCTGACACTTCTCACACTCACTGATCTTGGTGTGAGACACAGGCATTTCACACTGAACACTGTGCAGTCAACAGTTAACAGTCCCACTTTTGACCTTATGATGGAGGGAAGGTCAACAGCTGAAGATGGTTGGGCCTAGGGCACTGCCCTGAGGAACTCCTGCAGCGATGTCCTGGGGCTGAGATGATTGGCCTCCAACAACCAGAACCATCGTCCTTTGTACTAGGTATAACTCCAGCAAGCGGAGAGTTTTCCCCCTGATTCCCATTGAATGTTCCTTGAAGCCACACTCAGTCAAAAAGGAGGCAGACAAAAAGCAGGAAACTATAGACCAGTTCGCCTAACATCTGTCGTTGGGAAAATGCTGGAGTCCATTATGAAGGAAGCAGTAGCAGGACATTTGGAAAAGCATAATTCAATCAAGCAGAGTCAGCGTGGTTTTATGAAAGGGAAATCAGGTTTGACAAATTTGCTGGAGTTCTTTGAGGATGTAGCGAGCAGGGTGGATGAGGGGGAACCAGGGTATGTGGTGTATTTGGATTTCCAGAAGGCATTCGATAAGGCGCACAAGATAAAAGTTCACGGGGTTGGGGGTAATATATTAGTGTGGATAGAGGATTGGCTAACTAACAGAAAACAGAGAGTCGGGATAAATGGGTCATTTTCCAGTTGGCAAACAGTGACTAGTGGGGTGCCACAGGGATCAGTGCTGGGTCCTCAACTATTTACAATCTATATTAATGACTTGGATGAAGGGACCGAGTGTAATGTAGCCAAGTTTTCTGATGATACAAAGATGGGTGGGAAAGAAAATTGTGAGGAGGACACAAAAAATCTACAAAGGGATATAGACAGGCTAAGTGAGTGGGCAAACATTTGGCAGATGGAGTATAATGTTGGAAAATGTGAGGTTATCCGCTTTGGCAGAAAAAATAGAAAAACACATTATTTAAAGGGAGAAAAATTGCAAAGTGCTGCAGTACAGAGAGACCTGGGGATCCTTGTGCATGAAACACAAAAAGTTAGTATGCAGGTACAGCAAGAAATCAGGAAGGCAAATGGAATGTTGGCCTTTATTGCAAGGGGGATAGAGTATAAAAGCAGAGAAGTCCTGCTACAACTGTACAGGGTATTGGTGAGGCCACACCTGGAGTACTGCATACAGTTTTGGTCTCCGTATTTAAGGAAGGATATACTTGCATTGGAGGCTGTTCAGAGAAGGTTCACTAGGTTCATTCCGGAGATGAGGGAGTTGACTTATGAAGATAGGTTGAGCAGGTTGGGCCTATACACATTGGAGTTCAGAAGAGTTTGAAACATGTAAGATAATGAGGGGGCTTCTTGACAAGGTGGATGCAGAGAGGATATTTCCACATATCTTATAGTCTCAGAATAAGAGGCTGACCATTTAAAACTGAGATGAGGAGGAATTTCTTCTCTCAGAAGGTTGTAAATCTATGGAATTCTCTGCCCCAGAGAGCTGTGGAAGCTGGGTCATTGAATATATTTAAGGTAGAGATAGACAGATTTTTGAGCGATAAGGGAATAAAGAGTTATGAGGAGTGGGCAGGGAAGTGGAGCTGAGTCCATGATCAGATCAGTCATGATCTTATTAAATGGCAGAGCAGGCTCGAGGAGCCTGATGGCCTACACCTGCTCCTATTTCGTATGTTCTTGATGTCAAGGGCAGTCACGCTCACCTCACCTCTGGAATTCAGCACTTTTTTCCATGTTTGGACCAAGGCTGTAATGAGGTCTGGAGCCGAGTGGTTCTGGTAGAACTCAAACTGGACATCGGTGAGCAGGTTATTGGTGAGTAAGTACCACTTGATAGCACTGTCGGTGACACCTTGCATCACTTGGCTGATGATTGAGAGTAGACCGATGGGGCGGTAATTGGCCGGATTGGATTTGTCCTGCTTTTTGTGGACAGGACATACCTGGGCAGTTTTCCACATTGTCGGGTAGATGCCAGTGTTGTAGCTGTACTGGAACAGCTTGGCTAGAGGCGCAGCTAGTTCTGGGGCATAAGTCTACAGCACGACAGCCGGGATGTTGTCGGGGACCATAGCCTTTGCTGTATCCAGTGCGCTCAGCCGTTTCTTGACATCACATGGAGTGAATCGAATTGGCTGAAGACTGGCTTCTGTGATGGTGGGGACCCCAGGAGGAGGCCGATATGGATCATCCACTCGGCATGTCTGGCTGAAGATGGTTACAAACGTTTCAGCTTTGTCTTTTGCACTTGTGTGCTGGGCTCTGCCTTCATTGAGGATGGGGATATTCATGGAGCCTCATCCTCCTGTTAGTTGCTTAATTCTCCACCACATTTACAACTGGATGGGCAGGATTGGAGAGCTTTGATCTGATCCGTTGATTGTAGGATCGCTTAGCGCTGTCTACACCATGCTGTTCTGCTGTTTGGCATGCTTGTAGTCCTGTGTTGCAGCTTCCCAGGTTTGTACATCATTTTTAGGTACATCTGGTGCTGCTCCTGGCATGCTCTTCAGCACTCCTCATTGAACCAGGGCTGGTCCTCTGAATGTTTATTTTATTCATTCCTGGGATGTAGGCATCGCTGGCAAGGCCGGCATTTATTGCCCATCCCTAATTGCCCTTGAGAAGGTGGTGGTGAGTCAGCTTCTCGAACCGTTACAGTCCGTGTGGTGCAGGTGCTCCCACAGTGCTGACTTTGTTGTAACATTTAGTACAACTGGGTGGCCTTCTGGGCCATTTAAGAGTCAACCACATTGCTGTGGGTCTGGAGTCACGTGTAGGCCAGACCGGGTAAGGACAGCAGATTTCCTTCCTTAAAGGACATTAGTGAACCAGGTGGGTTTTTACACAATCCAGTCGTTTCATGGGGCTAGATTTTCCACTTTTGTGCTTATCGCCCAAAAATGGGTGTCATTTCCGGTGTGGGTGGTGAAAAAAGGTTTGAGATCACCAGCTTCTCGCCCATTCTCAAAGCACCTAGTCTCCATCGTTGAAAATGGCCATTACTGCGAGCCATATGAAATGGGCGATAGCGTTAAATCTCGCTGACCTTCTGCCGTAAAGTGTCGCCGTCCTTAGCAACGGCATGGCAACACTCGATTCCTGCGATTCAGGAGGTCAAGGGTCAACATGACATGCACAGAAGAGGAGACAGAGAGAGAGGGAGCAGAGAGGGACTGATGGCGTGTGTGGCTGTGATGTGTGTTTGTCTAGCTGTTGTGGGAGGCACGACAGAGATCCACCAGCAACAAAAAGCCCACTGAGCACCAAGAACATAGTTGGCACCGAGTTTTTGTCCAACAAATAAGATATAACATGGAAGGGATGGAGGTGGCCTTGGAGCTGGTAGCCAGGAACACTGGTGGCAGAGGGCTCCCAGTGGTCCCGGAGCGCACACTGCACCCCAAGGTGCCGCACCCCCATTGCCAACCACACATGAGAGCCAGCAGCAACATCTTGCTTCTGGCTCGGAGCATGTTCCCACCTCGGGACCATCCTCTCCCGTATCCATCCAAGTAGCGTTTCGGCCATCATCCCCTCCCCCAACCCAATGAAGCATTGCCTGAGGAGCTCCTCGGCCAGGCGGCTTGGAGTCAGGAGGGGAAGGGGACGGGGGAGGGGAAGTGGAGGTGCGGGGGGGTGGGGGAAGGGTTGGTTTTTACAGAAATACATGATTTCAGACAAATGTTCAGTTTAAATGATTTTTATTTAACAAAACCTTGTTGCACATTGGTCAGATAGCTGCACCGTTACACACTGGTGATTCCTTAACATCAAAGGGTATAATCACACTTAACTTCAATCAACTTAAACTTTAACTGTCACCACGGTGATGCCCACCATTGATGTATCACCTGCACACCCAGCAGTGTGTCAGCCTTGTAAATAACACCAATGTTCTTTCAGGCAAAGTGATCATTGATGAGCTCCTGACGCAAGGCTCTTGCAGCTATCATGCCACCACAGGATCTTTCATGTGGTCTACAGGGGGGCGGGGGCATGGCTTCAGTGTCAGCCTGATTGTCTGGGCCGATGTCAGCGTCCACCTCCTCGTCCTCCTCTTCCTCTCTCTGGTGAGGTGGACTGTCAGACTCATCAGGCAATTCTTGTCCTCTCCTGATAGCCAAGTTGTGCAGCATGGAGCACACCACCACGAATTGAGCTACCTGCTCAGGGTGGTATTGGAGCTCACCTCCTGAGTGGTCCAAGCATCTAAAGCGCTGCTTAGGCACTCCAATGGTTTTCTCCACGATATTGTGAGTGGCTCTGTGGCTCTCGTTGTATCGCCTCTCGGCTTCGGTGTGGGTGTCATGCAGGGGGGTCATCAGCCAGGTGGCGAGGCCATATCCTTTGTCACCAAGCATCCAGCATTGACCTTGTGGCTGATTGTTAAACAAGCCAGATACAGTGCTCTCACGCAGGATGTGAGCATCATGGATGCTGCCCGGAAATTGAGCATTCACTGCCAGTATAATTTGCTGGTGGTCGACAATGAGTTGGTCATTCAGAGAGTGGAATCCCTTGCGGTTCCTGAAAACCTTTGCATCCTGAAAAGGTGCCCACATCGCGATGTGCGTACAGTCTGTTGCTCCCTGCACCTTGGGGAAGTTTGCAATTCTGGAGAATCCTAGAGCCCACTCACTCTGTGCCTCCCTGGTCATAGGGAAGCTGATCAAGTCTCTCTTATGTGCGTACAGGGCTTCAGTGACCTGTCTAATGCAGCAATGTGTGGCATGCTGAGAAAGTCCACAAATGTCGCCAGCTGTGGCCTGAAAAGAACCCGAGGCATAGAACGACAGTGCTGCGGTGACTTTGACCTCGACGGACAGTGCAGTACTGATGGTGCTGGCAGGCTGCAGATCTTCCCTCATCAGCTGGTATACCTCAGTGATAACCTCTTTGTGAAAGCGCAGTCTCCGAAGGCAGGTGGTGTCGGGCAAGTTGCAGTAAGAATGCTTCTCCCTGTACTTACATCTGGTGTAACGTCTGGTCCTCCTCATCAGTCTGGCACGGCTTACATCGGGCACATAATGCAGTGGAGCGTACCTTCGCCCATCTCGAGTCTGCTGCATGTAATTGGTCATCAAGAGAGGGTGAGAAAGGACAGGCCCCTTTGCAGTCGCTCTCTGTTTTCCACCGATTGGTCACAAACAAGGAATGTCCCAACGAACACACCTCTTCAATTCCAATTGGTCACAGTGTGGTCAACATGTTTGTACAGATGTTCACATCAACTCCAATGATCTCCAGAGTACATCCGAACTCCCCCGAGGTTGAAGCAGAGCAGCCTTTTAAAGGATGCGACGTGTGATGTAGAACACGGTGTCCATAACGCTGGGATTAGTTCCAATTTTTCTGGGTGTTTTTTTTGGGTGAGCGATATTGTGGGCGATATGTGTGCGAGGTGGTGAAAGTGACGCTGGGTGATCTCATGGCCGCTAGTTTCAGGAAATATGTTCTTTATGACCAAAAAAAGTGGGCGGGCGTTATTATTGAATCTCAGCGTTAAAACAGTGTGGAAAGTAACGCTGGCCGATATGGCCGTTGATTTTGCCAATTCTGATGATTCCGCCCCAAAAAAGTGGGCGGGCGGTATTATTTTTTCCCGGTATTATGCACATGGGGAAAGTAACGCTCGACGATAAGTTTCCGAAAAATGTCTGTCAGTTTCCATTTTGTGGCTAAATGGGTGATATATGAGTGTTATATGTCATTTCAGCAGTAAAATGGGTGTTAAGTGGGCATTAAACATGCAAAAAAAAGTGGAAAATCTAGCCCATGGTCACCATTACTGATACTCGGGGGGGCTGAAATTGCACTGCCCAAATGGGGCGGATAATTCAAACTATATGAATATTCTCTGCCCGAATCCATGGGGCAGAGAAGAGAGGGAAATTGGCCACTTTAACTTTTTCAATTTGTCAGGGCAGTGTTTGAGGTGGCGGGCGGTGTCATCAGCGGCACGCTGAGCACATCAGCTGACACGTAGCAATGTCCTTTCCCTTCAGTTAAAGGGGAGGGCCGCTGCGAGCTCTGCAGCCCCTTTAGTGGCCCCCCCCCCCCCCAGGGCCTGCAGGGAGGATTTTGATTGGGCAGGCGGCCTGGAACATAAGAGGGGGTGCCAGATGCCTGTTGGTGGCCCGGCCAAACCCGTGGCCACCATTGTCAGACCAACTTCAGAAACCTGTTTGTGTCGCCCCCGGCTCAGGGGTAATTTCGGATGGGTCAGCCCATCTGCCAGCCCCCAGTCAGAAAGGCATTACCGTTCCTTAGAGCTGGTAATTTCAGCCGAGCTTTTTAATTCCAAATTTGTTTAATTAACCGAATTTAAATTCCCCCAGCTGCCATGGTGGGATTTGAACTCATGTCTCTAGATTATTAGTCCAGACCTACTGGAGTACTAGACCAATAACATAACCACTATACTACCATACCCACTAGAGTGAGGGTTATAGAAACATAGAAAATAGGTGCAGGAGTAGGCCATTCGGCCCTTCGAGCCTGCACCACCATTCAATAAGATCATGGCTGATCATTCCTTCAGTACCCCTTTCCTGCTTTCTCTCCATACCCCTTGATCCCTTTAGCCGTAAGGGCCATATCTAACTCCCTCTTGAATATATCCAATGAACTGGCATCAACAACTCTCTGCGGCAGGGAATTCCACAGGTTAACAACTCTCTGAGTGAAGAAGTTTCTCCTCATCTCAGTCCTAAATGGCCTACCCCTTATCCTTAGACTATGTCCCTGGTTCTGGACTTCCCCAACATCGGGAACATTCTTCCCGTATCTAACCTGTCCAGTCCCATCAGAATCTTATACGTTTCTATGAGATCCCGTCTCATCCTTCTAAACTTCAGTGTATAAAGGCCCAGTTGATCCAGTCTCTCCTCATATGACAGTCCAGCCATCCCTGGAATCAGTCTGGTGAACCTTCGCTGCACTCCCTCGATAGCAAGAACGTCCTTCCTCAGATTAGGAGACCAAAACTGTACACAATATTCCAGGTGAGGCCTCACTAAGGCCCTGTACAACTGCAGTAAGACCTCCCTGCTCCTATACTCAAATCCCCTAGCTATGAAGGCCAACATACCATTTGCCTTCTTTACCACCTGCTGTACCTGCATGTCCACTTTCAGTGACTGATGAACCATGACACCCAGGTCTCGTTGCACCTCCCCTTTTCCGAATCTGCTGCCATCCAGATAATATTCTGCCTTCGTGTTTTTGCCCCCAAAATGGATAACCTCACATTTATCCACATTATACTGCATCTGCCATGCATTTTCCCACTCATCTAACCTGTTCAAGTCACCCTGCAGCCTCTTAGCGTCCTCCTCACAGCTCACACCACCACCCAGTTTAGTGTCATCTGCAAACTTGGAGATATTACACTCAATTCCTTCATCTAAATCATTAATGTATATTGTAAAGAGCTGGGGTCCCAGCACTGAGCCCTGCGGCACTCCACTAGTCACTGCCTGCCATTCTGAAAAGGACCCGTTTATCCCGACTCTCTGCTTCCTGTCTGCCAACCAGTTCTCTATCCACGTCAGTACATTACCCCCAATACCATGCGCTTTGATTTTGCACACCAATCTCTTGTGCGGGACCTTGTCAAAAGCCTTTTGAAAGTCCAAATACACCACATCCACTGGTTCTCCCTTGTCCACTCTGCTAGTTTATCCTCAAAAAATTCCAGAAGATTCGACAAACATGATTTCCCTTTCATAAATCCATGCTGACTTGGTCCAATCCTGTCACTGCTTTCCAAATGTGCTGCTATTTCATCCTTAATGATTGATTCCAACATTTTCCCCACCACTGATGTCAGGCTAACAGGTCTATAATTACCCGTTTTCTCTCTCTCTCCTTTTTTAAAAAGTGGTGTTACATTAGCTACCCTCCAGTCCATAGGAACTGATCCAGAGTTGATAGACTGTTGGAAAATGATCACCAATGCATCCCCTATTTCTAGGGCCACTTCCTTAAGTACTCTGGGATGCAGACTATCAGGCCCCAGGGATTTATCGGCCTTCAATCCCATCAATTTCCCTAACACAATTTCCTACCTAATAAGGATATCCTTCAGTTCCTCCTTCTCACTAGACCTACTGTCCCCTAGTACAATCAGAAGGTTATTTGTGTCTTCCTTCGTGAAGACAGAATCGAAGTATTTGTTCAATTGGTCTGCCATTTATTTGTTCTCCATTATAAATTCACCTGAATCCAACTGCAAGGGACCTACGTTTGTCTTCACTAATCTTTTTCTCTTCACATATTTATAGAAGCTTTTGCAGTCAGTTTTTCTGTTCTCTGCAAGCTTCCTCTTGTACTCTATTTCCCCCCTCTTAATTAAACCCTTAGTCTTCCTCTGTTGAATTCTAAATTTCTCCCAGTCCTCAGGTTTGTTGCTTTTTCTAGCCAAATTATATGCCTCTTCTTTGGATTTAACACTATCCTTAATTTCCCTTGTTAGCCACGGTTGAGCCACCTTCCCCGTTTTATTTTTACTCCAGACAGGGATGTACAATTGCTGAAGTTCACCCATGTGATCTTTAAATGTTTGCCATTGCTTATCCACCGTCAACCCTTTAAGTATCCTTTACCAGTCTATTCTAGCCAATTCACGCCACATACCGTCGAAGTTACCTTTCCTTAAGTTCCGGACCCTAGTTTCTGAATTAACTGTGTCACTCTCCATCTTAACAAAGAATTTTACCATATTATGGTCACTCTTCCCCAAGGGGCCTCGCACAACAAGATTGCTAATTAGTCCTTTCTCATTACACATCACCCAGTCTAGGATGGCCAGCCCTCTAGTTGATTCCTCGACATATTGATTGAGAAAACCATCCCTAATACACTGCAGGAGATCCTCCTCCACCGCATTACTACCAGTTTGGTTAGCCCAATCAATATGTAGATTAAAGTCGCCCATGATAACTGCTGTACCTTTATTGCACACATCCCTTATTTCTTGTTTGATGCTGTCCCCAACCTCACTACTACTGTTTGGTGGTCTGTACACAACTCCCACGAGCGTTTTCTGCCCCTTGGTATTCCGTAGCTCCACCCATACCGATTCCACATCATCCAAGCTAATGTCCCTCCTTACTATTGCATTAATTTCCTCTTTCACCAGCAATGCCACCCCGCCTCCTTTTCCTCTCTGTCTATCCTTCCTAAATGCTGAATACTCCTGGATGTTGAGTTCCCAGCCTTGGTCACCCTGGAGCCATGTCTCTGTGATGCCAATTACATCATACCCGTTAACTGCTGTCTGCGCAGTTAATTCGTCCACCTTATTCCGAATACTCCTCGCATTGAGGCACAGAGCCTTCAGGCTTGTCTTTTTAACACACTTTGCCCCTTTAGAATTTTGCTGTAATGTGGCCCTTTTTGTTTTTTGCCTTGGGTTTCTCTGCCCTCCACTTTTACTATTCTCCTTTCTATCTTTTGCTTCTGACTCCATTTTATTTCCCTCTGTCTCCCTGCATAGGTTCCCATCCCCCTGCCATATTAGTTTAACTCCTCCCCAACAGCACTAGCAAACACTCCCCCTCGGACATTGGTTCCGGCCCTGCCCAGGTGCAGACCGTCTGGTTTGTACTGGTCCCATCTCCCCCAGAATTGGTTCCAATGACCCAGGAATTTGAATCCCTCCATTCTGCACCACCACTCAAGCCACGTATTCATCTGAGCTATCCTGCGATTCCTACTCTGACTAGCACGTGGCACTGGTAGCAATCCTGAGCTTACTACTTTTGTGGTCCTACTTTTTAATTTAACTCCTCGCTCCCTCAATTCGCCTCGTAGGACCTCATCCCTTTTTTTACCTATATCGTTGGTACCTATATACACCACAACAACTGGCTGTTCACCCTCCCTTTTCAGAATGTCCTGCACCCGCTCCGATACATCCTTGACCCTTGCACCAGGGAGGCAACATACCATCCTGGAGTCTCGGTTGCGGCCGCAGAAACGCCTATCTATTCCCCTTACAATTGAATCCCCTATCACTATCGCTCTTCCACTCTTTTTCCTGCCCTCCTGTGCAACAGAGCCAGCCACGGTGCCATGAACTTGGCTGCTGCTGCCCTCCCCTGATGAGTCATCCCCCCCCAACAGTACTCAAAGCGGTGTATCTGTTTTGCAGGGGGATGACCACAGGGGACCCCTGCAGTACCTTCCTTGCACTGCTCTTCCTGTTGGTCTTCCATTTACTATCTGGCTGTGGACCCTTTACCTGCGGTAAGACCAACTCGCTACACGTGCTACTCACGTCATTCTCAGCATCGTGGATGCTCCAGAGTGAATCCACCCGCAGCTCCAGTGCCGCAACGCGGTCCGTCAGGAGCTGCAGGTGGATACACTTCCCACACACGTAGTCGTCAGGGACACCGGAAGCGTCCCTGAGTTCCCACATGGTACAGGAGGAGCATAACACGTGACCGAGCTCTCCTGCCATGACTTAACCCTTAGATACACTTAAATTGGCAACAACAATGTTACAGTTCACTTACTGATAAAGAAAAGAAAAAAGAAAAGCTACTTACCAATCACCAGCCAATCACTTACCCCCTTGGCTGTGACGTCACCTTTCGATTTATTTCTACTTCTTTTTTACCACCCTGCTGCAGCTGCACAAGCCACGCCTCTGCGAGCGCTCGGCCTTTATAGGCCTCCCCACGCTCGCCTCACCGACACTGCTCCGACTGTTCTGATATGCTGGTCCATGAGGTTACACATTGTGGTGGAATACAATTCTGCTGCTGCTGCTAATGGCCCACAGCGCTTCATGCATGCTCAGTTTTGAGCTGCTAGATCTGTTCTAAATGAGACAGAAAGCAGAAAACTATAGACCAGCTAGTCTAACATCTGTCATTGGGAAAATGCTGGAGTCCATTATTAAGGAAGTGGTAGCAGGGCATTTAGAAAATGATACAAGCAAGCAGAGTCAGCATGGTTTTATGAAAGGGAAATCCAGTTTGACAAATTTGCTGGAGTAACGAGCAGGGTGGATGAGGAGGAACCAATGTTTGTGGTGTATTTGGATTTCCAGAAGGCATTCGATAAGGTGCCACATAAAAGGTTACTGCACAAGATAAGAGCTCACGGGGTGGGGGTAATATATTAACATGGATAAAGGATTGGCTAACTAACAGAGAACAGAGAGTCGGGATAAATGGGTCATTTTCCAGTTGGCAAACTGTAACTAGTGCCACAGGGATCAGTGCTGGGTCCTCAACTATTTACAATCTATATTAATGACTTGGATGAAGGGACCGAGTGTAATGTAGCCAAGTTTGCTGATGATACAAAGATGGGTGGGAAAGCAAATTGTGAGGAGGACACAAAAAATCTGCAAAGGGATATAGACAGGCTAAGTGAGTGGGCAACACATTGGCAGATGGAGTATAATGTGGAAAAATGTGAGGTTATAAGAACATAAGAACATAATAATTAGGAACAGGTGTTGGCCATCTAGCCCCTCGAGCCTGCTCCGCCATTCAACAAGATCATGGCTGATCTGGCTGTGGACTCAGCTCCACTTACCCGCCCGCTCCCCGTAACCCTTAATTCCCTTATTGGTTAAAAATCTATCTATCTGTAACTTGAATACATTCAATGAGCTAGCCTCAACTGCTTCCTTGGGCAGAGAATTCCACAGATTCACAACCCTCTGGGAGAAGAAATTCCTTCTCAACTCGGTTTTAAATTGGCTCCCCCGTATTTTGAGGTTGTGCCCCCTAGTTCTAGTCTCCCCGACCAGTGGAAACAACCTCTCTGCCTCTATCTTGTCTATCCCTTTCATTATTTTAAATGTTTCTATAAGATCACCCCTCATCCTTCTGAACTCCAACGAGTAAAGACCCAGTCTACTCAATCTATCATCATAAGGTAACCCCCTCATCTCCGGAATCAGCTTAGTGAATCATCTCTGTACCCCTTCCAAAGCTAGTATATCCTTCCTTAAGTAAGGTGACCAAAACTGCACGCAGTACTCCAGGTGCGGCCTCACCAATACCACTTTGGGAGGAAAAATTAAAAAAGCAAATTGGGGAGAGATTACAAAATGCTGAGGTACAGAGAGACCTGGGGGTTCTTGTGCATGAAACACAAAAAGTTAGTATGCAGGTACAGTAAGTAATCAGGAAGGCAAATGGAATGTTGGCCTTTATTGCAAGGGGGATAGAGTATAAAAGCAGAGAAGTCCTGCTACAACTGTACAGGGTATTGGTGAGGCCACACCTGGAGTACTGCGTACAGTTTTGGTCTCCGTATTTAAGGAAGGATATACTTGCATTGGAGACTGTTCAGAGAAGGTTCACTAGGTTGATTTCTGAGATGAAGGAGTTGCCTTATGAAGATAGGTTGAGCAGGTTGGGCCGATACTCATTGGAGTTTAGAAGAATCAGAGGGGATCTTATAAGATTCTGAAGGGGCTTGACAGGGTAGATGCAGAGAGGCTGTTTCCCCTCATGGGGGAATCTAGAACTAGGGGACATAATTTCAGATTAAGAGGTCGCCCATTTAAAATGGAAATGAGGAAGAATTTCTTCCCTCAGAGGGTCGTGAATGTTTGGAATTCTCTGCCCCAGAGAGCTGTGGAGGCTGGGTAATTGAATATATTTAAGGTGGAGATAGACAGATTTTTGAATGAGAAGGGAGTCAAGGGTTATGGGGAACAGGCGGGGAAGTGGAGTTGAAGCCAGGATCAGATCAGCCATGATCGTATTGAATGGCGGAGCAGGCTCGAGGGGTCAAATGGCTGACTCCTGCTCCTATTTCTTATGTTCTTATATCCCATGTGTGTGTTACAAGTGAGTGTGTGTTACAAGTGAGTGTGTGTTACAGGTGAGTGTGTGATACAGGTGAATGTGCGGTGCAAGTGAGTGTGTGATTGCGATACAGGTGAGTGTGAGATACAGGTGAGTGTGTGATACAGGTGAGTGTGTGATACAAGTGAGTGTGATACAGGTGAGTGTGTGATACAGATGAGTGATACAGGTGAGTGTGTGATACAGGTGAATGTGCAGTGCAGGTGAGTGTGATACAGGTGAATGTGTGGTGCAGGTGAGTGTGCGGTGCAGGTGAGTGTGATACAGGTGAGTGTGTGATACAGGTGAGTGTGATACAGGTGAGTGTGCGGTGCAGGTGAGTGTGATACAGATGAATGTGCGTTGCAGGTGAGTGTGATACAGGTGAGTGTGTGACACAGGTGAGTGTGCGGTGCAGGTGAGTGTGTGATACAGGTGAGTGTGATACAGTTGAGTGTGCGGTACAGGTGAGTGTGATACAGGTGAGTGTGTGATACAGGTGAGTGTGCGGTGCAGGTGAGTTTGATACAAGTGAGTGTGCGGTGCAGGTGAGTGTGATACAGGTGAGTGTGTGATACAGGTGAATGTGCGGTGCAAGTGAGTGTGTGATTGCGATACAGGTGAGTGTGTGATACAGGTGAGTGTGTGATACAAGTGAGTGTGATACAGGTGAGTGTGTGATACAGATGAGTGATACAGGTGAGTGTGTGATACAGGTGAATGTGCGGTGCAGGTGAGTGTGATACAGGTGAATGTGTGGTGCAGGTGAGTGTGCGGTACAGGTGAGTGTGATACAGGTGAGTGTGATACAGGTGAGTGTGCGTTGCAGGTGAGTGTGATACAGGTGAGTGTGATACAGATGAATGTGCGTTGCAGGTGAGTGTGATACAGGTGAGTGTGCGGTGCAGGTGAGTGTGTGATACAGGTGAGTGTGATACAGGTGAGTGTGCGGTGCAGGTGAGTGTGATACAGGTGAGTGTTATACAGGTGAGTGTGCGGTACAGGTGAGTGTGATACAGGTGAGTGTGTGATACAGGTGAGTGTGCGGTGCAGGTGAGTTTGATACAAGTGAGTGTGCGGTGCAGGTGAGTGTGATACAGGTGAGTGTGTGATACAGGTGAGTGTGCGGTGCAGGTGAGTGTGATACAGGTGAGTGTGTGATACAGGTGAGTGTGCGGTGCAGGTGAGTGTGATATAGGTGAGTGTGATACAGGTGAGTGTGTGATACAGGTGAGTGTGCGGTGCAGGTGAGTGTGATACAGGTGAGTGTGTGATACTGGTGAGTGTGATACAGGTGAGTGTGCGGTGCAGGTGAGTGTGTGATACAGGTGAGTGTGTGATACAGGTGAGTGTGATACAGGTGAGTGTAATACAGGTGAGTGTGATACAGGTGAGTGTGTGATACAGGTGAGTGTGCGGTGCAGGTGAGTTTGATACAAGTGAGTGTGCGGTGCAGGTGAGTGTGATACAGGTGAGTGTGTGATACAGGTGAGTGTGCGGTGCAGGTGAGTGTGATATAGGTGAGTGTGATACAGGTGAGTGTGTGATACAGGTGAGTGTGCGGTGCAGGTGAGTGTGATACAGGTGAGTGTGTGATACAGGTGAGTGTGCGGTGCAGGTGAGTGTGATACAGGTGAGTGTGTGATACTGGTGAGTGTGATACAGGTGAGTGTGCGGTGCAGGTGAGTGTGTGATACAGGTGAGTGTGATACAGGTGAGTGTGCGGTGCAGGTGAGTGTGTGATACAGGTGAGTGTGATACAGGTGAGTGTGTGATACAGGTGAGTGTGCGGTGCAGGTGAGTGTGCGATACAGGTGAGTGTGATACAGGTGAGTGTGTGATACAGGTGTGTGTGATACAGGTGAGTGTGCGGTGCAGGTATCTGAGTGACATTATCTGTTCCTTCTCCTGCAGCAACTGGATGTGATCTGGCGAGAGGTGCGATGGATCTTGGCCGCCTTGCAGTACGCCCGCTACAAGCACCCTTCCGGAGGCCTCCCAATCACGTGGCTCATCAGCTCCTCAGAGGAGGCTCCTCAGGGAAAGAATGATTCGACATCCTCCCATATGGACTACCTGCCCTCTCCATCACCCTCGCCAGAGAGTCGGCACAGGAAAGCTGTGAGCGGTGAGGAAAAAGGCAGTGTCAGGGTCTCCATCTCATGGAGGGAGGGAGGGTACGGGTCACCAGATCACTGACTCACATAAGTTACAGTACAGAAGGAGGCCATTCGGCACATCGCACCTGCCTACTGCTAGCTCTTCAATTGTAACTATCTACTCTCGCCCCGTTTCCCTGCCCTTGCCCCGTGTCCTTTTATATTCCTCCTTTTCAAATCCTTCCCCAGTTCTCTTTTAAATGAAGTTACAGTCTCTCCATCAATCATCATCATCATCGGCAGTCCCTCGTATCGAGGATAACTTGCTCCCACGCCAAAAAAAGGGATGAGTTCACAGGTGTTTCAGTGAAGGACCTAATATTCCAGATCCCGAACTACATCCTGAAGGGTGGAAGATGCCTGTGGGTGGATTTTTTTAACGTTGCACACCAGCCACCACACGGGCTAGACAGAGCGAGGTCTTGGTCCAGGGGCAAGGGTTAACCAGGATCACTGGAGACCAGCTCTGCTGCACTGACCCAGTGAGCACATATCGCAGTGTGGGCTGGGTCCGTGCTGCCCCTGGGCCCTCGCCTCTTCTGGGCCCCATTCACATCCCTCTACAATCTCTCACCGCTCCCTCGCCCCGACCTCCCGCTCCCTCGCCCCGACCTCCCTCGCCCCGACCTCCCCGTTCCCCCGCCCCGACCTCCCGCTCCCTCACCCCGACCTCCCCCGCCCCGACCTCCCCCGCCCCGACCTCCCTCACCCCGACCTCCCCCGCCCCGACCTCCCCCGCCCCGACCTCCCCCGCCCCGACCTCCCGCTCCCTCACCCCGACCTCCCCCGCCCCGACCTCCCCCGCCCCGACCTCCCTCACCCCGACCTCCCCCGCCCCGACCTCCCCCGCCCCGACCTCCCTCGCCCCGACCACCCTCGCCCCGACCTCCCTCGCCCCGACCTCCCTCGCCCCGACCTCCCCGCTCCCTCGCCCCGACCTCCCCCGCCCCGACCTCCCCCGCCCCGACCTCCCTCGCCCTGACCTCCCCCGCCCCGACCTCCCTCGCCCCGACCTCCCGCTCCCTCACCCCGACCTCCCCCGCCCCGACCTCCCCCGCCCCGACCTCCCTCGCCCCGACCTCCCTCGCCCTGACCTCCCTCGCCCTGACCTCCCTCGCCCCGACCTCCCCCGCCCCGACCTCGCCGCTCCCTCGCCCCGACCTCCCCGCTCCCTCGCCCCGACCTCCCCGCTCCCTCGCCCCGACCTCGCGTTCCCTCGCCCTGACCTCCCTCGCCCTGACCTCCCTCGCCCCGACCTCCCTCGCCCCGACCTCCCTCGCCCCGACCACGCGCTATCTCGCCCTGACCTCGCCCCGACCTCGCCCCGACCTCCCCGCTCCCTCGCCCTGACCTCGCCCCGACCTCGCCCCGACCTCCCCGCTCCCTCGCCCTGACCTCGCCCCGACCTCGCCCTGACCTCGCCCCGACCTCGCCGCTCCCTCGCCCCGACCTCGCCCTGACCTCGCCCCGACCTCGCCGCTCCCTCGCCCCTCCCTCGCCCCTCCCTCGCCCCGACCTCCCCGTTCCCTTGCCCCGACCTCCCTGCTCCCTCGCCCCGACCTCGCCGCTCCCTCCCCGCTCCCTCGCCCCGACCTCCCCGCTCCCTCGCCCCGACCTCCCCGCTCCCTCGCCCCGACTTCGCCGCTACCTCCCTGCTCCCTCGCCCCGACCTCCCTCGCCCCGACCTCCCTCGCCCCGACCTCCCTCGCCCCGACCTCGCTGCTCCCTCGCCCCGACCTCCCTCGCCCCGACCTCCCTCGCCCCGACCTCGCGCTCCCTCGCCCCGACCTCGCCCCGACCTCGCCCCGAACTCCCCGCTCCCTCGCCCTGACCTCGCCATGACCTCGCCCCGACCTCGCGCTCCCTCGCCCCGACCTCGCCCTGACCTCGCCCTGACATCGCCGCTCCCTCGCCCCTCCCTCGCCCCGACCTCCCCGTTCCCTCGCCCCGACCTCCCTGCTCCCTCGCCCCGACCTCGCCGCTCCCTCACCCCGACCTCGCCCCGACCTCCCCGCTCCCTCGCCCCGACCTCCCTGCTCCCTTGCCCCGACCTCCCTGCTCCTCGCCCCGACCTCCCCGCTCCCTCGCTCCGACCTCGCGCTCCCTCGCCCCGACCTCGCGCTCCTGCTGTACCTGCCCACGCTCCAATCACTGACCTGGACCTTGGTGATGTCCCTCTTTGCTGCCATTGCTCTCCTGCTCCAGCTCGCACTATACCCTGCAGTGCCACACTGCCCATGGCCCCGGCCTGCCGCTGATGGTCTCTCACGGGTTGGGTCCTTCATGGACCATCTCCATCAATAGCCCCTTGTGATAAAACATTCCCTGTTCTAATAACCTTCTATGTGGCAACATTTTTTCCAACTTCCCCATTGACTGTCTCAGTGATGATGCTCAGTCCGCGCCCCTTGTTACTGATTCACCAAACACTGGGGACAATCTCTCACTGTTCATCCTCTCAAAACCCTTCAGAGTTGTGAACGCTTGCTTTATATGCCCAATAACCTTCTTTGTTCTGTAACAAAACCCAATTTTTCAAGCTTTTCTTCCTAAGTTTAACCTCTCATTTCTGATATTCGAGTGAATCTTCACTTTCCTTGTCCTAGTATTCTTCCATTAATGGGGTTCCCAGAAATACCCTCCCTGCTGCAGCTGTGACTGTAAAGGTACAACACCACTTGTTCACTTTCACACTCCGTACCCCTCTTTATAAAATCCACAATCGCATTCATGTTTCCACCGGGACCCCAACCTTTAAGGTCACTGTATCTGTTCCCGTATATTTATGTATGTGAACCTCCAAATCTATATGCCCAGTGACTGATATCCATGGCCCTGTTCCTGGGGGTGGGGGGGGGGGTAAACTGGGCATGTAAGGGGGGTGTATGTGGGGGGTGTAAGTGGGGAGAGTATGGGGGGTGTAAGTGGGGAGAGTATGGGGGGTGTAAGTGGGGAGAGTATGGGGGGTGTAAGTGGGGAGTGTATGGGGGGGTGTATGTGGGGAGAGTATGGGGGTGTAAGTGGGGAGTGTATGTGGAGGGTGTATGTGGGGAGTGTATGTGGGGAGTGTATGTGGGGAGTGTATGTGGGGAGTGTATGTGGGGAGTGTATGGGGGGGGGTGTATGTGGGAAGTGTATGGGGGGGTGTATGTGGGGGGTGTATGGGGGGGTGTATGTGGGGAGTGTTTGTGGGGAGTGTAAGTGGGGAGTGTCTGGGGGGAGTGTATGTGGGGAGTGTATGTGGGGAGTGTATGTGGGGAGTGTAAGTGGGGGGTGTATGTGGGGAGTGTATGGGGGGAGTGTATGGGGGGGGTGTATGTGGGGAGTGTATGGGGGGTGTATGTGGGGAGTGTATGGGGGGGGTGTATGGGGGGGGGTGTATGTGGGAAGTGTATGGGGGGTGTATGTGGGGGGTGTATGGGGGGTGTATGTGGGGGGTGTATGGGGGGAGTGTATGGGGGGGGTGTATGTGGGGAGTGTATGGGGGGGGTGGATGTGGGGGGTGTATGGGGGGGGGTGTATGTGGGGGGTGTATGGGGGGGGGTATGTGGGGAGTGTATGGGGGGGTGTATGTGGGGAGTGTATG
>NW_027251492.1:0-45038 GCF_044704955.1 Pristiophorus japonicus
CACACGATAAAAAGCGGGCACCCCTCCGAGCTGGGCGCCCGTTTTTCGCGCCGAAAACGGCGCCTAAAAAAAACCGCGCTATTCTCGAGCGCCCTGCAGCTCCTTGTCTGCCTGGCGCGGCGCCCAGGGGGGCGGAGCCTACACTCGCGCCGATTTTGTAAGTGGGAGGGGGCGGGTACCATTTAAATTAGTTTTTTTCCTGCCGGCAACGCTGCGCGTGCGCGTTGGAGCGTTCGCGCACGCGCAGTGTGAAGGAAACATTGGCACTCGGCCATTTTTGTAGTTCTTTGTAGCTGTTTAATTTTTGAACATTTTTCAATAAAAGCACATTGCCCTTCCATGATCAGCACTGAGGCTTCTTGCAGCAGAGAGAAGGTGCAGGAAGCCTCAGAAAGTTGAGGCAGCCGTTTCCCTCCCCACCCCCGCCCACCGTCGGGAACGAACGGAACGGCTCCCACCCCCCCCGCGAGAACGAACGGAATGGCTCCCCCCCCTCACGAACGAACGGAACGGCTCCCCCCCCCGCGGGAACGAATGGAACGGCTCCCCCCCCCTCACGAACGAACGGAACGGCTCCCCCCCCCGCGGGAACGAATGGAACGGCTCCCCCCCCCGCGGGAACGAACGGAACAGCTCCCCCCCGCGGGAACGAACGATGGCTGAAGCACTTTCACACAGGTAGGAAGATGGTTTATTTAATCTTTTCTTTGCTTAAAAATGTTTATTCAGATTGGATTTATTTGTATAATATTTGTAGAAGTATAAATAAGGATTTACTATAGAATTTAATGACTTCCCTTCCCCTCCCCTCCCCACCTCGTTCTGGACGCCTAATTTGTAACCTGCGCCTGATTTTTTAATCTGTAGAACAGGTTTTTTCAGTTCTACAAAAATCTTCACTTGCTCCATTCTTAGTTAGTTTGGAGTACGTTTTCACTGTGGAAACTTTCAAATCAGGCGTCAGTGGCCGGACACGCCCCCTTTTGAAGAAAAAATTCTGTTCCAAAGTAGAACTGTTCTACCTGACTAGAACTGCAGAAAAAAAAATGTGGAGAATTGCGATTTCTAAGATAGTCCGTTCTCCACCAGTTGCTCCTAAAAATCAGGAGCAAATCATGTGGAAACTTGGGCCCAAAGATAGGAAGTGTAGATGAAAGCATAAAATTACAAAGCGATTATCGGCAGATTAAATGAATGGGCAAAACTCTGGCAAATGGATTTCAGTGTCGGCAAATGTGAGGTCATCCACTTTAGACCTAAAAAGGATAGAACGTAAAAAGCCAAAAACAGTGGCGGTCCAAAGAGACTTGGGAGTCCAGGTACATAGATCATTAAAATGTCATGAATAGATACAGAAAATAAATCAAAAAGACTAATGGAATGTTGGCCTTTATATCCAGGAGGACTAGAGTACAAGGGGGTAGAACTTATGGTACAGCTATACAAACCCCCGGTTAGACCACACCTGGAGTACAGTGAGCAGTTCTGGGCACCACATCTTAGGAAGGATATATTGGTCTTGAAGGGAGTGCAGCGTAGGTTTTCCGGAATGATACCCGGACTCCAAGGGTTAAGCTACAAGGAGTGATTATACAAATTAGGGCTGTATTCCCTGGAATTTAGAAGGTTAAGGGGTGATCTGATCGAAGTTTTCAAGGTACTAAGGGGAACAGATAAGGTCGATAGAGGGAACCTATTTCCATTGGTTGGGGATTCTCGGACTCGGGAGCAGAGTCTAAAAATTAGATCCAGACCTTTCAGGAGTGATATTAGGAAACATTTCTACACACAAAGGGTGGTAGAAGTTTGGAACTCTCTTCCGCAAACAGCATTTGATGCTGGATCAATTGTTAATTTTAAATCAGAGATTGATAGCTTTTTGTTAACCAAAGGTATTAAGGGATATGGGCCAAAAGCAGGTATGTGGAGTTAGGTCCCAGATCAGCCGTGATCTCAGTGAATGGCGGAACAGGCTCGAGGGGCTGAATGGCCTTCTCCTGTTCCGATGTTCTTGCCACCTTCAAAAAAAAGTCAGATCATATTCAAATAGACACTGTGATGTGAACAGAATAACACATCTCCTTTAAAGTCCCTATCAAATTGAAATAGAGGCCATTAGCCTGAGAACAATGGAAGATGCCCAACACAAAGCATTAAGGAACATTACTTACCGATCCATAATAAGGCCATGAGGAATAAAAACTCTTTCGAGATCTTCTATGTAGTGTTTTGGGATACAAAACAAGTCTGGGTCATAACCGTTCTCATTGTCACTGATCTGTAGAAATCAAAATGCCATAATTAATTCCCACATTATTCCGATGCAACTTCAATTGCATCTCGGTGATAACCCAAGAAGGGATTTGATTCACTTTGCAGCCTCATCTCTCAGCCAATATGTAGGAAACGTGGCAGCCACTTTGTGCATGGCAAGATCCCACAAACAGCAATGACACAATGTCCAGAAAATCTATTTTATTTATCTTGGTTGAGGAAAAAATATTGGCTGGGGCACCCGGGAGAACTCCCGTGCTCTTCTTTAAAATAATGTCATGGAATCTTTTACGTCAACTCGAGAGGGCAAGCGGGTCTTCGGTTTAACGTCTCATCTGAAAGGCGGCGCCTCCGACAGTGGAGCACTCCCTCAGTATTTGCTTTTGTAGTGTAAATACACCACAAGCTAAAACTGGCTGCAGGTGGCCAAGCTCTTAACCTACTCAATCAAAGGCCGACAATACAGCTCTCATATTGTTGAGCAATACCAACTTTCTCCCAGCTGCTAAAACCTTGAAGGTTTCGGTTGCCAGTGCTTTTTATATCCATTCACAGGATGTGGGTGTCGCTGGCAAGGCCAGAATTTATTGCCCAACCCACCCCAGTTGCCCATGGGAAGGTGGTGGTGAGTCGCCATCTTGAACCGCTGCAGTCTGTGTGGTGATACTTCTTTATCACAGTTTAGTACAATTGAGTGGTTTGCTTGGCCATTTCAGAGGGCAGTTAAGAATCAACCACATTGCTGCGAGTCTGGAGTCACATATAGGCCAGACCGGGAAGGACGGCAGATTTCCTTCCCTAAAGTACATGAGTGAACCAGTTGGGTTTTTACAACATTCCAGTAGTTTCATGGTCACCATTACTGATACTAGCTTTTTTATTCCAGATTTATTTAATTAACTGAATTTAAATTCCCCAGCTGCCATTGTGGGATTTGATACTCATGTCTCTGGATCATTTGCCCAGACCTCTGGATTACTCGTCCAGTAACATGACCACTATGCTACAGTTCCCAAGTGTTGAACAAGTTGCAGGAAGACACACCTGTGGTTGCATTCATGTCGCCACTGTGGCCTTTGAGCAGCTGGGCACAAGCAAGCGTGTATACAGTGTTACTGCCAGTATTCTAAAGTATTCCAGTTCCACAATATGAACACGTTACGAGAACAAAGGATTCCAGTTTGCTAATCGTGTAGTTGGACCTCACAAGAAGAGAATCGCAATCAATTCGTATTCAATTTTGCCTTTGGGCAAGGCGAAATTAAGCTCCATTAGCAGCTTATTCTTCTCTCCATTTATTAGCTAAATGTTTCCATGACGTTTCTAATCCTTTGGTCACAGCATTCTGTACTCATTTATTTACAATGCTTGTGTTGCCAAGTTATCCCTTGTCCTACTACAAATTACGGGTGTGGAATAAATGTCTGCTCTCTCGACTGTTTACAAGGGCCTTGAGTGAATTGGACTTGGGTCAATATCAACAGTCCCGACTGGGTGTAAGTCATGCTGCATAAAGTAACTAGTCTTACTCAGAAGCTACAAGAAATAGGACGTCATACGGATGCTGCAGGAGGTCCTCATTTAGTGTTGGGGTGAAAGCACATTGTTGGGGCCATAGTAGATGAGTTTGCATCCAGAAACAGATTTTTTAATTTGTTCCAGCATGTGGGCATCACTGGCAAGGCCAGCATTTACTGCCCATCCCCAATTGCCCTCGAGAAGGTGGTGGTGAGCCGCTTTCTTGAACCGCTGCAGTCCGTGTGGTGAAGGTGCTCCCACAGTGCTGGTAAAGAGGGAGTTCCAGGGTTTTGACCCAGCGACAATGAAGGAACGGCAATATATTTGCAAGTCAGTATAGTGTGTAACTTGGAGGGGAATTTTCAGGGAATGGCGCTCCCATGTGCCTGCTGCCTTTGTCCTTCGAGGTGGTAGAGGTCACGGGTTTGGGAGGTGCTGTCGAAGCCGTGGTGAGCTGCTGCAGTGCATCTTGTAGATGGTACACACTGCAGCCACGGTGCGCCGGTGGTGAAGGGAGTGAATGTTGAAGGTGGTGGATGGGGTCTTCACTTTGTTCGAACAACAGACATGATTATATATTGAAGGTTTTAAAAAGCCTAGATTTCTGTGCTCAAGTCTCTGGCCTGGGACTTGAACCCACAACCTTCTGACTCAGAGGCGAGTGTGCTACCCACTGAGCCATGGCTGACACTAAGAGAAGGGGCTGCAGGACCAGGTAGGTTTGATCCCCGACCTGAGGGAGGGGGTGGGGGTGGTGGGTGAGATCCTTGACCCCGGGCTGGGTGGAGGGTCTGGTCCCTGACTCAGGGGGAGGGTCTGATCCGGAGCCAGCTTACTGACACGCCTCCAATTTTTTGTCATTTAACATCCCCCCCCACTCCCCCACACCACCTACATCCAATCCCACCCGTTTCCCCTTAAAATTCCCCTCTGTCTTTTGTAGAGCTATCCCATTAGTGCCACTCCACTGCTGATTCCCCCATAGCTTGTATTTTTTTCTCTTACAAGTTATCAAATTCCCTTTTGAAAATCACTAGTGAATCTGCATTCACCACTCGTTTAGGCAGTGAATTCTAGATCGTAATAACTCGCTGCATAGTTTTTTTCCCTTATGTCTCCTCTGGTTCTTTTGCCAATCACCTTAAGTCTGTGCCCTCTGGTTACTGACCTTCTGCCACTGGAAACAGTCTCTCCTTATTTACTCGATCGAAACCTTCATGATTTTGAACACCTCTATTAAATCTCCTTTTAACCTTAATACAAAAGCAAAGTACTGCAGATGCTGGAAATCTGAAATAAACACAGAAAATGCTGCAAAAAACTTAACAGGTCAGGCAGCATCTGTGGGGACAGAGACAGAGTTAATATTACAGGTCCTTTCGTCAGAACATTAACCCGTGATGTAAACACTGTTTCTCTCTCTACAGATGCTGCCTCACCTGCTGAGTTTTTCCAGCCTTGTTCTGCTTTTACTCCCCTTAACCTTCTCTGCTCCAAGGAGAACAATCCCAGCTTCTCGAGTCTCCCCACATAACTGATGTCCCTCATCCCTGGCACGAATGGCCTACTCCTGCACCTATTTTTTTATGTTTCTATTTGTGCCTCCCATTTCTATTTATAAAGCCAAGGATCCTGTATGCTTTTTTAACAGCCTCCTCAACTTGCCCTGCCTCCTTCAAAGATTTGTGTACATACACTCCCAGGTCTCTCTGTTCCTTTCAAGTCGTACCCTTTAGCGTGTAATACCTCTCATCATTCTTCATATCAAAACGTCTCACTTCTCAGCACTAAATTTCAACTGTCACATGTCCGCCAATTTCATCAATCTGTCTGTGTCCTCCTGAAGTCTGTTACTGTCCGCATCATTGTTTACTGCATTTCCAAGTTTCATGTCATCTGCAAAGTTTGAAACCACACCCAGTATATCAGGTCATTAATATCTATGAAAAAGAGCAGTAGTCCCAATACCGACTCCTGGGGAACACTACTGTTACCTCTGTCCGATCTGAAAAACTGAGCAATCACCACCACACTCTGCTTTCTGTCCCTTAGCCAATGTTGTATCCTTGCTGACACTATCCCTTTAATCCCATGGGCTTTCATTTTGCTAACAATTCTATTATGCAATACTCTATCGAGTGCTTTTTGAAAGTCTATATTCACAACATCAACCACAATACTCATCCACCCTCTCTGTTACTTTATCAAAGAACTCGATCAAGTTAGTCAAACACGAGTTGCCTTTAACAAATTCGAGCTGTAAGAAATCATGAATCTGAAGAAATTATGAATTATAAAAGAAATAATGGTTTTATAAAAGAAAAACTTGTGCTAGCTCAGCAGGCACAGAGAGCTGAAGTTGTTATGAGGTCAAGACAGAAAAACAGGCCTTCACGGCCTAGCTATTAAAGGATTTAACAAGAAGCCTCAAGCCATCTCTTGAAAGGGCAACAAGACATTCAGACAGAGATAAGGAAGAAAATTACATCATAGGTACCCTTTCCCCTGTGATTGGACAATTGAATGGGTAAAAAAATGATTGATGCAAGGTATCCACCAGCCCACCAAAATAAGGTATAAAAGTAGGCCACTGAGAGAGAGAAATAGACAGACTGAGGAGAGTGTTTCCTCAAGGTGGATCTCATGTGGGCTTCAGCCTAACACCTTGGTCAAGCTCACACCTCTGTGGTGGACTCCCCATGCAGGCTTCGGCCTAACACCTCCACCAGCTCGGGCTCTGTTCCGAGACCACCGTTCTGCTTCAACGTCCATCCGTTCCATTCCGGGGCCATAGATCGTACTCATCTGTCAGGGGTTGTATGTCTATCCTAATTGTGTGTTGGGTTTGACTATACTTGAACTACTGTTCCTTAATAAAATGCCTTACAATTCCTAAAACCTTTTGGGTAAGGTGTGTGTGACCTGTGATCCACACAGTCAGACAGAGACACACAGCCAAACAGAGACACACAGACAGCCAGCCGGGGACACAGCCAGAGACACAGCCAGAGACATGTGTGTGTGCTGTGTTCTGACAAGGTGATGTGATCTAAGAATGTAAGAACACAATAGGAGCTGGAGTAGGCCTTTTGGTCCTTTGAGCCTGCATCGCCATTCAACAAGATCATGGCTGATCTCAACTCCACCTTCACACACTACCCCCATATCCATTAAATCCCAAATATTTATTGACCTCGGTCTTGAATATACTTAATGACTCAGCATCCACAACTCTCTGGGGTAGAGAATTCCAAAGATTCACAACACTTTGAATGACGAAATTTCTTCTCATCTCAGTCCTAAATGGCCGACACTTATTCTGTGACTGTGACGTAATCTTCTAGATTCCCCAACCAGGGGAAACGTTTTTCCAGCATTAACCCTGTCAAACCCCTTTAGAATGTTACATGTCTCAATTAGATCATCTTTCATTCTTCTAAACTCTAAGGAATATAGGTCTAGTCTACTCAACCTCTCCTCATGAGGCAATCCCCTCATCCCAGGAACCAGTCTAGTGAACCTTCATTCCACTCCCTCTAAAGTAAGTATGTCTTTCCAGGAGACTCCAGGTGTGGCCTCACCAATGCCCTAGATAACTGTAGTAAGACTTTCCAGAATGCTTAACAGATACCAGGAATATATCAGGATAACCCATATTATTTCCAATATCGATTAAAAGGAGATTATTGTTCACCCAGATAGCCTACACTGGAGATATCTTGGTACACACGATCCTGTTTTGATTCATTGCGAGCAAAGGTTTGTCTGTGGAGCTGAAGTTTGGCACTTGAACGGAGGAAAAAAAACTATCTGGAAGAGACCTGAATCATAACACTAACATCTGTCACCTTGATATTATCCACCAGTGCTGAAATCTCATTATAACTCAGCACAACAACAAAATATATTTCAATAAAACTAGAAAAAAGATGCATGCAAAATAACAGTTGTGATTCTTGGGGGCACATATGTTGTACAAATTCAATTAGAATTTTAGGATCACCTTTTGTTACAAGTTGAAAGAATTTGATAGGGTAGATATAGAGAATCAATTTCCTCTGGTGGGGGAAATCAGGATAAGGGGACATAAGCTTAATATTAGAGCTAGCCATTGAGGAGGGAAATCACAAAGTGTAATAGTAATCTGGAACACTCTCCCCCCCAATAGGCTGCGGATGCTGGGGGCAGTTGGAGCTTTCAAGACTAAGATCGATAGATTTTTGTTAAGTAAGTGACAAATAGTTTTTTTTTTTAAATGGAAAATTATATTACAGTTCTATTCTTGGTGCCATTTGTATATTTAAGCAAATAACAAAGGGTGGATGATGCAAATTGAGCCCAGCAAAATAAAACACTCAATTAATACCATAGTACAGCTGCAAGTTGATCTGCTCATAGCAACAGGAGGAGCACAATCCGCCCCTCGATCCTGCTCTACCATTCAGTTTGATTGCGGCTGATCTGCACCTCAACTCCGTTTATCCGTCTTTACTCCGTATCCTTTGATACACTTAACAAAGCTCTAGCGACCTCAGTCTTGAAAGCCCCAATTGACCTCCTGCACCCACTGCATTTTGGAGAAGAGAATTCCAGATTTCTACAACCCTTTGTGTGGAAAATATGCTTCCTGATTTTCCTCCTAAACAGCAAGCTCTAATTTTAAGATTATGTCTCCTCATTCATGATTCTACCACCAGAGGAAATAGATTCTCCGTATCTACCCTGTCAAATCCTTTTAACATTTTAAACTTAAGCCGAATGCTCTCTCGATCCTGTCAATGATTGCTGCAGTGGAATTTGCCTTCAGGAGAAGTTCCCAATGGTCTTTCAGTGCAGGTACTTGTCGGATTCATTCGACAATAAGGCAACTTTCCCCCTATTTCCCAAAACCCGCGACCTCTACCACCTAGAAGGACAAGGGCAGCAGGCGCACGGGAACACCATCACCTCCAAGTTCCCCTCCGAGTCACACACCATCCTAACTTGGAAATATATCGCCGTTCCTTCATGGTCGCTGGGTCAAAATCCTGGAACTCCCTCCCTCACAGCACTGTGGGAGTAACTTCACCCGTGGATTGCAGTGGTTCAAGAAGATGGATCACCATCACCTTCTCAAGGGTAATAAATGCTGCCCCTGCCAGTGATGCCCACATCCCAGGAATGAATAAAAATAATCTCTATGTGCACAAGAGATGATCAAGCAAATGTAGTCCTGCAGGTTAATGTCCCATTGGGGTAATGCAAACAACCTCACTACCATGAAATTAAGAGATAGGTTAGAATACAGGCGACCGATAAAGACTTGCATTTCACTACCGTGATGACAGAACGCCCCAAAGCATTTTACAGCCAATGAAGAACTTTATTGAAGTGTAGTCACTGTTGTAATGTAGGAAACACGGCAGCCAATTTGCACACAGCATGCTCTCACAAACAGCAACGTGATAATGACCAGATAATCTGTTTTTTAGTGATGTTGATTGAGGGATTAATTAGGCCAGGGCACCAGGGATCTTTTACATCCACCTGAGAGAGAGAGTAGCTCCCTCAGCACTGCACTGGAGTGTCAGAGGCGAGTGCAGAGGCCACAGCTAACCCCGAGATACCCAGTGAAACAAACGTCCCAGGCCTTCAGTGTTCTCCACCAAAAATTGTAACCTGGGAAACAGATGTATCTTTCCAGTGGCAAGGGCACGTAGTGAGCATTCAATAATGCAAAATGATGATCTACCCAGCACGCAGAATCGGGTTTACTTTGTGATTATGAATCAATTGTGCAATAAATTACTCGCAACCAACGTTGCCAGACACTCCAAGAACGTTACCCAACGTTAAAACCGAAAGGTCATTTGGTAAATGCAAGCCAGAAGAAATTTCAAGCAAGTGCATTTGTAATAACGGCCCAGAAAATGACATAACGCTATGTCTGCAAATTTGAGAAGCAATTGCACCGGCCACAGATGTGCTGAGCACTGAGCCTCAAAGGCATTGCAAGCTGTCAGTGTTGTAGGACACCTGCTGAAAGCAACAGAATAATCTGGATTAGAAGCAAAAAGAATAAAATGCGGAATGAAAAGAGAGCTTACCAGCAGCCCCGAAGCCATTGCAATGTTTGTGTGTGTGTGTGGGTGGCTCGGTGGTGTTGCAAGAGCAGACAGTCAGCTGGTACTGCTTTGCTGCCCGACACAGGCGACAGCTGAGCGCCCGCGTTCGGTCACTGCGGCTGCAAGCCTGAGCCACCCGCTGACGTCACCGCCCTCCAATGGTCACCTTCAGGCGGATTACAGCGCGCGTGCCGCTCCCCCGGCCTGTCAATCTCCGCCGCCGTCGCCCCGGCAACGCCGGCCGCGTCGGGTTCCTCTCCTCTGCTGACTCAGCTCGCGGCGTCAGCGTCGCCCCGGCAACCGCGCACCTGCGCGAGCACGCCCGCCCGACTCACCTGTCAATCACTGTCAAGTCTCCCCAGGTGTTGCAGAGGCAGGGACTAGGAGTGCATCATCACCCCACCCAAAATAGTACTTTTGATTTAATTTGTTAAGTTTCCTGGGCGCCAGGGACTTGGAGTGCATCATCATAGACCACAATAAGAGTTCTCAATTGGGGGGAAGCCAATTTTAGGAAGCTGAGATGTGATTTAGCCAGATTGGACTGGAAACAGCTACTTGAGGGTGAATCAGTGTCAGAGCAGTGGGAGGCATTCAAGGAGGAGATCCTGAGGTTACAGAGCAAGTATGTTCCCTTAAAGAAAAAGGGTGGGACGGACAAATCTAGGGACATACTGGACAGAATAAAACATTTTATAAGGGAGGCTTATGACAGATACTGAGGGCTCAATACTGCAGAAACCGTAGAGGATTTTTTTCGAAGTGGTAACCAGGAGGGTCAATGAGGGCAGTGCGTATGATGTAGTGGATATGAATTTTAGCAAAGTTTTTGATAAGGTCCCACATGGCAGACTGGTCACGAAAGTTTGCTACAGTTGTACAGGGCATTGGTGAGGCCACACCTGGAGTATTGTGTACAGTTTTGGTCTCCTAACCTGAGGAAGGACATTCTTGCTATTGAGGGAGTGCAGCGAAGGTTCACCAGACTGATTCCCGGGATGGCGGGACTGACCTATCAAGAAAGACTGGATCAACTGGGCTTGTATTCACTGGAGTTCAGAAGACTGAGAGGGGACCTCATAGAAACATTTAAAATTCTGACGGGGTTAGACAGGTTAGATGCAGGAAGAATGTTCCCAATGTTGGGGAAGTCCAGAACCAGAGGTCACAGTCTAAGGATAAGGGGTAAGCCATTTAGGACCGAGATGCGGAGGAACTTCTTCACCCAGAGAGTGGTGAACCTGTGGAATTCTCTACCACAGAAAGTTGTTGAGGCCAATTCACTAAATATATTCAAAAAGGAGTTAGATGAGGTCCTTACTACTAGGGGGATCAAGGGGTATGGCGAGAAAGCAGGAATGGGGTACTGAAGTTGAATGTTCAGCCATGAACTCATTGAATGGCGGTGCAGGCTAGAAGGGCCGAATGGCCTACTCCTGCACCTATTTTCTATGTTTCTATGTTTCTATGTAATACCCCGTGGAATCCAGGCCATCGTGGCAAGTTGGATCCAAAATTGGCTCAGAGGCAGGAAGCAAAGGGTACTGGTTGATGGGTGTTTTGTAACTGGAAGGCTGTTTCCAGTGGAGTGCCGCAGGGCTCAGTGCTGGGTCCCTTGCCTTTTGTGATATATTTCAATGACTTGGACTTAAATGTTGGGGGTATGATTAAGAAGTTTGCAGATGACACGAAAATCGGCTGTGTGGTTGATAATGAAGAAGAAAGCTGTGGATTGCAGGAAGATATCAATGTTCTGGTCAGGTGGGCAAATGGAATTAAATCAGGATAAGTGTGAGGTAATGCATCTGAGGAGGTCTAACAAGGCAAGGGAATACACATTAAATGGTACAGCACTGAAAAGTGTAGAGGAACAAAGGGACCTTGGAGTGTAGGTCCACAGATTCCTGAAGGTAGCAGTCCAGGTAGATAAGGTGGTTAAGAAGGCATGTGGAATATTTGCCTTTATTAGTCGAGGCATGGAATACAAGAACAAGGGGGTTATGCTTGAACTGTATAAAACACTGGTTAGGTCGCAGCTGGAGTACTGTGTGCAGTTCTGGTCACCACATTACAAGAAAAATGTTATTGCATTGGAAAGGGTGCAGAGGAGATTTACAAGAATGTTGCCTAGACTGGAGAATTTTGGCTATGAGGAAAGATTGGAGATACTGGGTCTGTTTTCTTTGGAACATAGGAGGCTGAGTGGACACCTGATTGAGGTGTATAAAATTATGAGGGGCCTGGATAGAGTGGATAGAAAGGACCTGCTTCCCTTGGCAAAGATGTCAACAACCAGGTGGCATAGATTTAAAGTAATTGGGGGGAGATTTAGAGGAGATATGAGAGGAAATTTCTTCACCCAGAGGGTGGTGGGGCTCTGGAACTCACTGCCTGAAAGGGTGGTAGAGGCAGAAACCCTCACCACATTTGAAAAATACTTGGAGTTGGATAGCTCTTGGTCGGCTAGTGCGAATGGCCAAAATAGCCTCCTTCCGTGCTGTAAATTTTTATGATTTTAGGAGTGTAGAAAGTGCAGGGGTGAATTTAGAAATGGAAATTAGGAAAGCAAAGAGAGAGCATGAAAACATTTTGGCAAGTAAAATCAAGGAAAACTCAAAAATGTATTATAAATACATTAAGAGCAAGAGGATAACTAAAGATTCTGAGAGGGCTTCACAGGGTAATGCAGAGAGGAATTTTCCTCTCATGGGAGAATCTAGAACTAGGGGGGCATAGTTTCAGAATAAGGGTTCACCCATTTAAAACAGAAATGAGGAGGAATTTCTTCTCTCAGAGGGTCGCGAATCTTTTAAATTCTCTACCCCAGAGAGCTGTGGAGGCTGGGTCATTGAATATATTTAAGGTGGAGCTAGACAGATCTTTGAACGATAAGGGAGTCAAGGGTTATGGGGACGGGGCAGGGAAGTGGAGTTGAGGCCAAAATTAGATCAGCCATGATCTTATTGAATGGGGAAGCAAGCTCGAGGGGCCAAGTGGCCTACTCCTGCTCCTATTTCTTATGTTCTTGTGTTCAAAAGAAAGAGTAGGGCCTTTTGGAGACAAAATAGGTCATCTGTGTTTGGATGCGGAAGACGTGGGTATGGTTCTTAATGAACTTTGCGTCTGTTTTCACAGAATAGAGGGGGAATGCAGACATTGCAATCAGGGAGGAGGAGTGCAAAATATTAGATTAAATAATAATTGTGACAGAGGAAGTATTAAGGGGCTTAGCAACTTTCAAAGTGGATAAGTCTCCAGGCCCAATCTCAGGCTGTTCAGAGAAGCAAGAGAGGAAATAGCAGAGGCTCTGACCATCATTTTCCACTCTTCTCTGGCTACAGGTGTGGTGCTGGAGGACTGCTAATGTTGTACATTTGTTTAAACAGGGAGAAAGGGTAGACCGAGTAATTACAGGCCAGTCGGTGGTGGGAAAATTATTGGAAAAAATTCTGAAAGACAGGATAAATCTTCATTTGGAAAAACATGGATTAATTAAAGACAGTCAGCATGGATTTGTTAAGGGAAGGTCGTGTGTGACTAACTTAATTGAATTTTTTGAGGAGGTAACCAGGAAGGTCAAAGAGGGCAGTGCATATGATAGAAAGAGAGGGGGGTAAAAAGCCGGGGGGGGGGGGTACTGATTAAAAAAAACTATTAAAGCGGTGAGTAGGGATGATATGTTAGAGGGATCATCAAATGAAGCCAGAAAGGTCGAATTGAAAAATAAAAAAGGGGCGATTACACTGCTGGGTTTGTATTATAGATCCCCAAACTGGGAGAGAGATAGAGGAGAAAATATGTAGACAAAATTCTCTGAAGTCCAAAAACCATAGAGTAGTAATCGTAGGGGATTTTAACTATCCAAATATTGATTGGGACAAATATAGTGTGAAGGGTATAGAGGGTGCAGAATTCTTGAAATACATTCAAGGGAACTTTTTTAGTCAGTATGTAGCTAGCCCAACGCGAGAGGGGCGGTCTTGGATTTAGTTTTGGAGAATGAAGCTGGGCAGGTTGAAGGGGTATTAGTGGGAGAGTACTTGGGTGCCAGCGACCATAATTCAGTCAGATTCAAGTTGGTTATGGATAAAGCCAAGGATAGACCTGGAATAAAAGTCCCAAATTGGGGAAAGCTAATTTTGCTAAGTTAAGGAGAGATTTGGCCATAGTGGACTGAAACAGCTACGTGTGGGTAAATCGGTGTCAGAACAGAGGGAGGCATTCAAGGAAGCGATCCGGAAGGCCAAACATGTGCCCTTAAAGAAAAAGGTTGGGAATAATAATTCTAGAACCCCCTGGATGTCTCGGGACTTACAGGGGAGGATACAGAAAAAAAGGGACGCTTATGTCGTATACCAACAGCTAAATACTATAGACTCTTTAGAGAAATATAAAAAGTTAAGAGGCAAAATTAAAAAGGATATTAGGAATGCTAAGAGAGAGCACGAGAAATTCTTGGCTAGTAAAAGTAAGGAAAACTCTAAGATGTTCTATAAATATATTAAGAGTAAGAGGGTAACTAAAGAAAGGATACGGCCTATTAAAGACCATGAGGGTAATCTTTGTGTGGAGGCAGAAGATGTTGATAAGTTTCTTAACGAATACTCTGCATCTGTTTTCACAAAGGAAAGGGGCACTGCAGATACTGCTATCGAGGAGGAGTGTGATATTCTGGATGAACTAAATATATTGAGAGAGGAAGTGTTAAGGGGTTTAGCAGCTTTGAAAGTAGATAAGTCCCCAGGCCCAGAGGAAACGCATCCCAGGCTGTTGAGCGAAGTAAAAGAGGAAATAGCAGAGGCCTTGACCATTACTTTCCAGTCCTCTTTGGATTTGGGCATGGTGCCGGAGGTCTGGAGGACTGCTAATGTAGTACCCTTGTTTAAGAAGGGAGAAAGGGATAGGCCGAGTAATTACAGTCCTGTCAGTCTAACCTCAGTGATGGGAAAATTATTGGAAAAAATACTAAAAGACAGGGTAAATCTACATTTGGAAAGGCAGGGATTAATTAGGGCTGGTCAGCATGAATTTGTGAAGGGAAGATCGTGTTTGACGAAGCTGATTGAATTTTTTGAGGAGGTAACCAAGAGGGTTAATGAGGATAGTGCGTACGATGTAGTGTATATGGATTTTAGCAAGGCTTTTGATAAGGTCCCACATGGTAGACCAGTCAAGAAGGTTAAAGCCCATGGGATCCAGGGCAAAGTGACAAGTTGGATCCAAAATGCGTATAAGGTGGCCAAGGTTAGTGGGAAAATAGAAGATTGGGAAAATTTTAAATGACAGCAAAGAATGACTAAGAAAGCAATAAAGAAAGGAAAGATAGATTACGAAGGTAAACTTGCGCAAAATATAAAAACGGATAGTAAAAGCTTTTACAGATATATAAAACGGAAAAGAGTGACTAAATTAAATGTTGGTCCCTTAGAAGATGAGAAGGGGGATTTAATAATGGGAAATGTGGAAATGGTTGAGACCTTAAACAATTATTTTGCTTCGATCTTCACAGTGGAAGACACAAAAACCATGCCAAAAATTGCTGGTCACGGGAATGTGGGAAGGGAGGACCTTGAGACAATCACTATCACTAGGGGGGTAATACTGGACAGGCTAATGGGACTCAAGGTAGACAAATCCCCAGGTCCTGATGAAATGCATCCCAGGGTATTAAAAGAGATGGCGGAAGTTATAGCAGATGCATTCGTTATAATTTACCAAAAGTCTCTGGACTCTGGGGAGGTACCAGCGGATTGGAAAGCAGCTAATGTAACGCCTCTGTTTAAAAAAGGGGGCAGACAAAAGACAGGTAACTATAGGCCGGTTAGTTTAACATCTGTAGTGAGGAAAATGCTTGAAACTATCATTAAGGAAGAAATAGCGGGACATCTAGATAGGAATAGTGCAATCAAGCAGACGCAGCATGGATTCATGAAGGGGAAATCATGTTTAACTAATTTACTGGAATTCTTTGAGGATATAACGAGCATGGTGGATAGAGGTGTACCGATGGATGTGGTGTATTTAGATTTTCAAAAGGCATTCGATAAGGTGCCACACAAAAGGTTACTGCAGAAGATAAGGGTACGCGGAGTCAGAGGAAATATATTAGCATGGATAGAGAATTGGCTGGCGAACAGAAAGCAGAGAGTCGGGATAAATGTGTCCTTTTCAGGTTGGAAATCGGTGGTTAGTGGTGTGCCACAGGGATCGGTGCTGGGACCACAACTGTTTACAATATACATAGATGAACTGGAAGAGGGGACAGAGTGCAGTGTAACAAAATTTGCAGATGACACAAAGATTAGTGGGAAAGCGGGTTGTGTAGAGGACACAGAGAGGCTGCAAAGAGATTTGGATCGGTTAAGCGAATGGGCTAAGGTTTGGCAGATGGAATACAATGTCGGAAAATGTGAGGTCATCCACCTTGGGGAAAAAAAACAGTAAAAGGGAATATTATTTGAATGGGGAGAAATTACAACATGCTGCGGTGCAGAGGGACCTGGGGGTCTTGTGCATGAATCCCAAAAAGTTAGTTTGCAGGTCCAGCAGGTAGTCAGGAAGGCGAATGGAATGTTGGCCTTCATTGCGAGAGGGATGGAGTACAAAAGCAGGGAGGTCCTTCTGCAACTGTACAGGGTATTGGTGAGGCTGCACCTGGAGTACTGCGTGCAGTTTTGGTCACCTTACTTAAGGAAGGATATACTAGCTTTGGAGGGGTACAGAGACAATTCATGAGGCTGATTCCGGAGATGAGGGGGTTATCTTATGATGATAAATTGAGTAGACTGGGTCTTTACTCGTCGGAGATCAGAAGGATGAGGGGTGATCTTATCGAAACATTTAAAATAATGAAAGGGATAGACAAGATAGAGGCAGAGAGGTTGTTTCCACTGGTCGGGGAGACTAGAACTAGGGGGCACAGCCTCAAAATACGGGGGAGCCAATTTAAAACCGAGTTGAGAAGGAATTTCTTCTCCCAGAGGGTTGTGAATCTGTGGAATTCTCTGGCCAAGGAAGCAGTTGAGGCTAGCTCATTGAATGTATTCAAATCACAGATAGATAGATTTTTAACCAATAAGGGAATTAAGGGTTATGGGGAGCGGGCGGGTAAGTGGAGCCGAGTCCACGGCCAGATCAGCCATGATCTTGTTGAATGGCGGAGCAGGCTCGAGGGGCTAGATGGCCTACTCCTGTTCCTAATTCTTATGTTCTTATGTTCTTATGTAAAATTGGCTTGGAGGTAGGAAGCAAAGGGTAATAGTTGATGGATGTTTTTGTGACTGGTAGGATGTTTCCATTGGGGTTCCGCAAGGCTCAGTACTGGGTCCCTTGCTTTTTGTGGTATATATCTGTCATGTAGGTACATGCTGTTTGTAGCCACCAGATGATGTCATTGTTGGAGGCCACTGAGCAGCACACACATGGTGCTGCTCTGGGATAAAAGGCCGGCCGTTTTGAGAGTCAGGCACTTTGGGCCATAATAAAGTAGAGCCAAGGTTGTACCTTGTTCAGTTAAACAGTACTCAGTTTGTATCTTTATTGCAGACATAACATTTGGCGACGAGAATACAAGAACCTTTGTTTGCAAAATTAGCATGATTAGATTTTTAGAGCAATTCATGGAGGGAGAAGATTGGGAAGACTTTGTAAGCCATTTGAAACAGTACTTCGAGGTCAACAAAATTAAGGGGGTCGACGATGCAGATCGGCGCCGGGCCGTGTTCCTCACTGTGTGCAGTTCAAAGATCTACGGTCTGATAAAGAATCTACTCAATCCTAGTGATCCAACAGAGAAAACGTACGAGGAGTTGTGTACATTGGTACGGGAGCACCTCAAGCCAGACGACGGCATCATCATCTCGAGATGCAGGTTTTATTCACGCGTTCGATCGGAGGGCCAGAGCACGGCGGAATTCATTGCCGACCTGAGACGTCTAGCGGGACCGTGCAAGTTTGGGACGGTGTTGGCAGACATGCGGTGGGACTTCTTTGGTATCGGTATCAACCACGAGGTGATCTTGCGCAAACTTCTAGCGGTGGAGGAGTTGGATTTAAAAAGAGCCATCAGATCGCTCAATCATGTATGATGATGGACAGGAGTTTAACGCAAATATCGGTGAAGAACCGAACCTTGGCAAGTATTGTGAATGCGATTGATTCGGAGTTCGGCAGAGCGGCACGTGGCAGGGCCTATCCGGCTGCATTCGTGAAACATGTGGCTGCCCAAAGTCCGCCAGCGGGAATGTATCCGACTTCTCCGTGTTGGCGCTGTGGGGGAAATCATTGGCATCAGCAGTGCCAATTTAAGCAAGATAGTTGCAAAGGCTGTCTGAGAGTGGGGCATCTCCAGCGCAAGTGTCCGCAGTTCAGCAAGCGAGCTGTGACACCCCACGTGGAGGATGAGAGTCAGACTAGCGTGGATCTGGATACACAATCCGAGATGCCAGAGGAGGAAGTGTATGGACTGTACTCTTTCATAACCAAGAGTAAACCAATTTTGATTAACGTGAAGTTCAACGGGATACCGGCATCGATGGAACTGGGCATGGGGGCGAGTCAATCGATCATCAATGAGAAGGCATTTAATAAGCTGTGGGATACTAAGACTGTGAGGCCCAGGATTAGCCCTGTTAACGCCAAGCTGCCCACGTACACCAAAGAACTGATAAAGGTGATTGGCAGTGTACAAATTAATGTGTCATATAACGGTGCGGTTCACGAGTTACCGCTGTGGATTGTTCCAGGCAATGGTCCAACGCTGCTCGGCAGGAGCTGCTTGGAGAAAATCAGATGCGACTGGAACGACATAAAGGCGTTGTCATCAGAGGAAGATACATGTGCCCAAGTACTGAGCAAGTTCCCCTCGCTGTTCGAACAGCGTATCGGCAACTTCACGGGAGCCAAGGTGCAGATCCACGTGGACTCAGATGCAAGGCCCTTCCATTATAAAGCTTGGGCAGTGTCGTATATGATGAGGGAGAAGGTTGAAATTGAACTGGACAGACTCTAGCATGAAGGGATCATATCACTGGTCGAATTTAATGAATGGGCCAGCCTCATTGTTCTTGTGCTGAAAAGTGATGGCACAGTCAGAATCTGTGGAGACTACAAGGCTACGATCAACAGGGTTTCGAAACAAGATCAGTAACCGTTACCGAAGGCTGATGATTAGGTTGTGATGCCAGCCGGAAGGAAGTCGTTCACAAAACTGGACTTGACGTCGGCCTATATGACGCAAGAGTTGGGCAAGACGTCGAAGAGATTTACGTGCATTAACACGCACAAAGGACTGTTTATTTACCACAGGTGCACATTTGGAATTTGCTCGGCTGCAACAATATTCCAGAGGAATATGGAAAGTCTATTGAAGCCCCTTCCCAGAACCGTCATGTTCCAAGATGACATCTTGAGCAGCGGTCGGAAACATAGAAACATAGAAAATAGGTACAGGAGTAGGCCATTCGGTCCTTCGAGCCTGCACCACCATTCAATAAGATCATGGCTGATCATTCACCTCGGTACCCCTTTCCTGCTTTCTCTCCATACCCCTTGATCCCTTTAGCCGTAAGGGCCATATCTAACTACCTCTTGAATATATCCAACGAACTGGCATCAACAACTCTTTGTGGTAGAGAATTCCACAGGTTAACAACTCTCTGAGTGAAGAAGTTTCTCCTCATTTCGGTCCTAAATGGCTTACTCCTTATCCTTAGACTGTGTCCCTTGGTTCTGGACTTTCCCAACATCGGGAACATTCTTCCTGCATCTAACCTGTCCAGTCCCGTCAGAATTTTATATGTTTCTATGAGATCCCCTCTCATCCTTCTAAACTCCAGTGAATACAGGCTCAGTCGATCCAGTCTCTCCTCATATGTCAGTCCTGCCATCCCGGGAATCAGTCTGGTGAACCTTCGCTGCACTCCCTCAATAGCAAGAATGTCCTTCCTCAGATTAGGGGACGAAACCTGAACACAATATTCCAGGTGAGGCCTCACCAAGGCTCTGTACAACTGGAGTAAGACCTCCCTGCTCCTATACTCAAATCCCCTAGCTATGAAGGCCAATATGCAATTTGCCTTCTTCACCGCCTGCTGCACCTGCATGCCAACTTTCAATGACTGATGTACCATGACACCCAGGTCTCGTTGCACCTCCCCTTTTCCTAATCTGCTGCCATTCAGATAATATTCTGCCTTCGTGTTTTTGCCACCAAAGTGGATAACCTCACATTTATCCACATTATATTACATATGCCATGCATTTGCCCATTCACCTAACCTGTCCAAGTCACCCTGTAGCCTCTTATCATCCTCCTCACAGCTCACACCGCCGCCCAGCTTAGCGTCATCTGCAAATTGGAGATATTACACTCAATTCCTTCATCTAAATCATTGATGTATATTGTAAATAGCTGGGGTCCCAGCACTAAGCCCTGCGGTACCCCACTAGTCACTGCCTGCCATTCTGAAAAGGACCCGTTTATCCCGACTCTCTGCTTCCTGTTTGCCAACTAGTTCTCTATCCAAGTCAATACATTACCCCCAATACCATGTGCTTTAATTTTGCACACCAATCTCTTGTGTTGGACCTTGTCAAAGCCTTTTGAAAGCCCAAATACACCACATCCACTGGCTCCCCCTTGTCCCCTCTACAAGTTACTTCCTCAAAGAATTCTAGAAGATTTGTCAAGCATGATTTCCCTTTCATAAATCCATGTTGACCTGGACCGATCCCGTCACTGCTTTCCAAATGTGCTGCTATTTCATCTTTAATCTTTGATTCCAACATTTTCCCCACAACTGATGTCAGGCTAACCGGTCTATAATTCCCCGTTTTCTCTCTCCCTCCTTTCTTAAAAAGTGGTGTTACATTAGCTACCCTCCAGTCCATAGGAACTGATCCAGAGTCGATAGACTGTTAGAAAATTATCACCAATGCATCCACTATTTCTAGGGCCATTTCCTTAAGTACTCTGGGATGCAGACTATCTGGCCCTGGGGATTTATCGGCCTTCAATCCCATCAATTTCCCTAACACAATTTCCTAACTAATAAGGATTTCCTTTAGTTCCTCCTTCTCACTGGACCCTGGGTCCCCTAGTATTTCCGGAAGGTTATTTGTGTCTTCCTTCGTGAAGACAGAATCAAAGTCGTAACTCCAAGGAATATCTGAATGACCTGGAAGAGGTTCTACTGCGTTTGGACAGAGTAGGACTCAGACTTAAACGCTCGAAGTGCATCTTCATGGCACCAGAGGTCGAATTCCTTGGGAGGAAATTCGCCGCTGATGGCATCAGACCTACTGACGTGAAAACCAAGGCCATCAAGAATGCACCCAAACCACAGAATGTGTCGGAGCTGCGTTCGTTCCTGGGTCTACTCAACTACTTTGATAACTTCCTACCTAAATTGAGCACCTTACTTGAACCACTGCACATGCTATTGAGAAAAGGCAACAAATGGGTGTGGGGCGCATTGCAAGACAGAGCTTTCGAGAAAGCCACCAATCTGCTTTGCTCGAACAAGCTGCTGGTACATTATGACCCATGTAAATGTTTAATTTTGGCCTGTTATGCATCGTCATCTGGAATTGGTTGTGTGTTACAAGCCAATGAGTCGGGGAAACTTCAATCTGTCGCGTAAGTTTGTCCAAAAGTTTGTCTAAAACAGAAACAGCTTACAGTATGGTAGAAAAAGAAGCTTTAGCATGTGTGTATGGTGTTAAAAAGATGCATCAATACCTGAGGTTTGAATTAGAGACCGATCACAAGCCGCTCATTTTGTTGTTTTCCCAGAGCAAAAGTATCAATACCAATGCTTCATCACGCATCCAAAGGTGGGCGCTGACATTATCTGCCTATGATTATGTCATTCGCCACAGATCTGGCACAGAGAATTGTGCCGATGCTTTGAACCGGTTGCCGTTGCCCACACCGGAGGTGGAAACGCCACAACCGGCAGATTTAATGTTAATCATGGATGCTTTTGAGAGTGAAGGTACCCCTGTCATGGCTCAACAAGTTAAGACCTGCACCAGCCAGGACCCAATATTATCGGTGGTAAAGGGTTGCTTCCTCAAAGGGAATTGGCCTGCCATACCTAAGCAAATGTGCGAGGAGGCCAAACCGTACATTCGTCGCACGGACGAACTGTCTATTCAAGCAGATTGCATATTGTGGGACAATCGAGTTGTAATGCCTAAGAAAGGGAGAGGGAAGTTTGTGCCTGAGTTACACAGCACACATCCTGGTATAGTGATGATGAAGGCCATCGCCAGATCCCATGTATGGTAGCCAGGAATTGAATCTGAGCTGGAAGTATGTGTGCATCAGTGCAACATCTGCATGCAGCTCAGCAAAGCACGAACGGAATCGCTGCTGAGTCTGTGGTCATGGCCATCCAAATCTTGGTCCAGAATCAATGTAGATTTTGAAGGTCCCTTCCTGGGCAAAATGTTTTTAGTGGTAGTGGATGCTTATTCGAAGTGAATAGAATGCATAATCATATCATCCAGTACGTCCATGGCAACCATAGAGAATCTTAATGTCATGTTCGCGACACATGGTCTGCCTGACATAGTGGTGAGCTACAATGGATTGTGCTTCACCAGTCAGGAGTTTCAGGAGTTTGTGAAACTTAATGGCATAAAACATGTAAGGTCAGCACCGTTCAAGTCTGCATCCAATTGGCAAGCAAAACGTGCAGTACAAATTATCAAGCAAAGCATGAGGAGAGTAACCCAAGGGTCACTGCAGACCCGCTTGTCTTGCATACTGCTGAGTTACAGGACAAGACCCCACACACTCACAGGGGTCTCGCCTGCTGAACTCATGATGAAAAGAGGTCTCAAGACCAAGTTATCTTTTATACACCCGGATTAAAGTAATCATGTTGAATACAGAAGACAGAGTCTACAAGGGTACCACGATCGTGCAACTATGTCATGCGAGATTTCTGTTAATGATCCTGTATATGTGTTGAATTATGGTCAGGGTCCCAAATGGATCGCTGGTACGGTCATGGCAAGGAGGGCAACAGAGTATTTGTTATTAAGTTCAAGAATGGGCAAACTTGCAGGAAACACATGGATCAGACAAAGCTGAGGCACACAGATGAGCCAGGCGAAGAAACCGTCGACGACCAACCAACCTACCAGCAGCCTTTAGTGGACTCAAGGGTCATCAGTGAACCTGCAATTTCCATCACGTACTTGTTCAATAAAAATGGAGTTGCAATTCCTGACATGGCCACTGCCACCCCCAACAAGTCAGCCATCCAGCCACCAGCCACAACAGACTCCGCACATTCACCCAAGGCCGGAATCGAACTGAGACGGTAAGATCTCAGAGGAGGATATTGTCATGTATGTACATGGTGTTTTTAGCTACCAGATGGTGTCATTGTTGGAGGCTACTGAGCAGCACGCATATGGTGCTGCGCTGGAATAAAAGGCCAACCATTTTGAGAGTTAGGCACTTTGGGCCGTAATAAAGCAGAAACAATGTTGTACCTTGTTCAGTTAAGCAGTACTCAGTTTGTACCTTTATTGCACACATAACAATATCAACGATTTAGATTTGAACATAGGGAGTATGATTAAGAAGTTTGAAGAGGACACTAAAATTGGCTGTGTGGTTGATAATGAAGAAGAAAGTCATGGACTGCAGGAGGATATCAATCTACTGGTCAGGTGGGCAGAGTAGTGTCAAATGGAATTTAATTCAGAGAAGTGTGCGGTGATGCACTTTGGTAGGGCTAATAAGGAAAGGGTATACACATTAAGCGGTAGTCCACTTAATAATGTAGATGAACAAAGGGACCTAGGACCACAGATCCCTGAAAGTAGCAGGCCAGGTGGTTAAGAAGGCATACAGAATGCTTGCCTTTATTGGCCGAGGCATAGCATGGAGGTTATGCTTAAATTGTATAATACTTTGGTTCGGCCACAGCTGGAGTACTGCGTGCAGTTCTGGTCGCTGTATTATAGGAAGGACGTGATTGCAATAGAGAGTGTGCAGAGGAGATTTACTAGGATGCTGCCTGGAATGGCGAATCTTAGTTATGAGGACAGATTGGATAGGCTAGGTTTGTTCTCATTGGGACAGAGGAGATTGAGAGGAGACCTCATTGAGGTGTACAAAATATTGAGGGGCCTGGACATAGTGGATAGTAAGGGCCTATTTCTATTGGTGGAGGGGTCAATTATGAGGGGGTAAATAAGCATAGAAACATAGAAACATAGAAAATAGGTGCAGGAACCAGCACCACCATTCAACAAGATCATGGCTGATCATTCACCTCAGTACCCCTCACCTGCTTTCTCTCCATACCCCTTGATCCCTTTAGCCGTAAGGGCCATATATAACTCCCTCTTTAATATATCCAATGAACTGGCATCAACAACTCTCTGCGGTAGGGAATTTCACAGGTTAACAACTCTCTAAGTAAAGAAGTTTCTCCTCATCTCAGTCCTAAATGGCTTAGCCCTTATCCTTCGACTATGTCCCCTGGTTCTGGATTTCCCCAACATCGGGAACATTCGCTCTGCATCTAACCTGTCCAGTCCCGTCAGAATTTTATGTTTCTATGAGATCCCCTCTCATCCTTCTAAATGCCAGTGAATACAGGCCCAGTCGATCCAGTCTCTCCTCATATGTCAGTTCTGCCATTCCGGGAATCAGTCTGGTGAACCTTCGCTGCACTCCCTCAATAGCAAGAATGTCCTTCCTCAGATTAGGAGACCAAAACTGAACACAATATTCCAGGTGAGGCCTCACTAAGACCCTGTACAACTGCAGTAAAACCTCCCTGCTCCTATACTCAAATCCCCTAGCTATGAACATAACATTTGCCTTCTTCACCGCCTGCTGTACCTGCATGCCAACTTTCAATGACTGATGTACCATGATACCACGTCTCGTTGCACCTCCCCTTTTCCTAATCTGCCACCATTCAGATAATATTCTGTCTTCCTGTTTTTGCCACCAAAGTGGATAACCTCACATTTATCCACATTATACTGCATCTGCCATGCGTTTGCCCATTCACCTAACCTGTCCAAGTCAACCTACAGCCTTTTAGCATCCTACTCACTGCTCACACTGTCACCCAGCTTAGTGTCATCTGCAAACTTGGAGATATTACACCGAATTCCCTCATCCAAATCATTAATGTATATTGTAAATAGCTGGGGTCCCAGCACTGAGCCCTGCGGCACCCCACTAGTCACTGCCTGCCATTCTGAAAAGGACCCATTTATCCCGACTCTCTGCTTCCTGTCTGCCAACCAGTTCTCTATCCACGTCAGTACATTACCCCCAATACCATGTGCTTTAATTTTGCACACCAATCTCTTGTGTGGGACCTTATCAAAAGCCTTTTGAAAGTCCAAATACACCACATCCACTGATTCTCCCTTGTCCACTCTACTAGTGACATCCTCAAAAAACTCTAGAAGATTTGTCAAGCAGGATTTCCCTTTCATAAATCCATACTGACTTAGACCGATCCCGTCACTGCTTTCCAACTGTGCTGCTATTTCATCTTTAATAATTGATTCCAACATTTTCCCCACTACTGATGTCAGGCTAACCGGTCTATAATTTACTCATTTTCTCTCATCCTCCTTTCTTAAAAAGTGATGTTATATTGATGTTATATTGCTCCAGTCCATAGGAACCGATGCAGTTTTACGGTGGTTGGTGGATATAGTTTTAAAGTGGTTGGTGGAAGGTTTTGAGGGGGGGGGCTTCTTTATGCAGAGGGTTGTGGGGGTCTGGAACTCGCTGCCTGGAAGAGTGGTGGATGCAGAAACCCTCACCACTTTTAAGAGATGGTTGGATGGGCACTTAAAATGCCGTAACCTGCAGGGTTACGGACCTAAAGCTGATAATTGGGATTAGACTGGATGACCTTTTGTTGGCCGGCGCAGTATTAATGGTAAGTACTGCAGAGAATCGAATACGGCCAGGGTGATCTCCTGGACTAGTTTCGATTGCCAAGAATTTTCCCAGATTTTTTTCTCCCTAAATTGACCTGGGTTTTTATCTGGTTTTTGCCTCTCCCAGGAGATCACATGGCTCCGGTTGGGGTGGAATGTAGAATGTTTCAGTATAAGGGGTGTCGCATTTGTGTGAGTCGGACTGGTTGGGCTGGGTGCTCTTTGCCTTTCCGTCATTGTTCATAGGTTTATATGTAACCTTTAGGGCCGCTGACCAAGGGCCGTGCTGCTCTTTGTCGGCCGGCGCGGACACGATGGGCCGAAATGGCCTCCTTCTGCGCTGTAAATTTCTATGTTTCTCTGTTTCTATGTAGTGTATATGGATTTTAGCAAGACTTTTGATAAGGTCCCACATGTCAGACTTGTCACGAAAGTAAAAGTGCATCATGACCCCACCCCATCCCACTCCCCCACAAATAGCATTTTTAATTTAATTTGTTCTGAATAGGTCACTTGCTTCCTTCTAATTCCAATTGCCATCAACCACTGCAATTGAAAGAGTCAGCACTTGTAACTTGATGAGCTTGGTGTGCTGAGCTGGAGCTGCTGAGAGAAATCTCTCTCTCTTGTCTGTAGCTGTGAGTTTCACCTTGAGGTTAGTGTGAGAGGAAGGGGTGTGTGCTGCTGCAAGGTGATGGGGCACCGGAGGGACTGAAGTGCATCATCCACCTCCAAAATAGAATTTTCATTTCATTTGTTAAGTTTCCTTTAATTTTGCTTTGAGTTACACGCTTTATTGCTTGTGCCCCTTTAATAAGGGGGCATTTGCTTCCTCCTAATTGGTGATAGCAATTGCCATCAACCACTACAACAACAACTTGTATTTCTATAGCGTCTTTAACATAGTAAACCATCCCAAGGCACTTCACAGGAGTGTTATGAAACAAAAAAAATTGACACCAAGCCAATTAGGGCGAAATTGGAGAATTTTTTGAGGATGTAACTGGTAGAGTGGACAAGAGAGAACCAGTGGATGTGGTGTATTTGGACTTTCAAAAGGCTTTTGATAAGGTCCCACACAAGAGATTGGTGTGCAAAATTAAAGCACATGGTATTGGAGGTAATGTATTGACGTGGATAGAGAACTGGTTGGTAGATAGGAAGCAGAGAGTCGGGATAAACGGGTCCTTTTCAGATGGCAGGCAATAACTAGTGGGGTGCCGCAGGGCTCAATGCTGGGACCTCAGCTATTTACAATATTTATTAATGATTTGGATGAAGGAATTGAGTGTAATATCTCTAAGTTTGCAGATGACACTAAACTGGGTGGCGGTGTGAGCTGTGAGGAGGACGCTAAGAGGCTGCAGGGTGACTTGGACAGGTTAGGTGAGTGGGCAAATGCATGGCAGATGCCGTATAATGTGGATAAATGTGAAGTTATCCACTTTGGTGGCAAAAACACGAAGGCAGAATATTATCTGAATGGTGGCAGATTAGGAAAAGGGAGGTGTAACGAGACCTGGGTGTCATGGTTCATCAGTCATTGAAAGTTGGCATGCAGGTGCAGCAGGCGATGAAGAAGGCAAATGGTATGTTGGCCTTCATAGCTAGGGGATTTGAGTATAGGAGCAGGGAGGTCTTACTGCAGTTGTACAGGATCTTGGTGAGGCCTCACCTGGAATATTGTGTTCAGTTTTGGTCTCCTAATCTGAGGAAGGACATTCTTGCTATTGAGGGAGTGCAGCGAAGGTTCACTAGACTGATTCCCGGGATGGCAGGACTGATAAATGAGGAGAGACTGGATTGACTGGGTCTTTATTCACTGGAGTTTAGAAGGATGAGAGGGGATCCCATAGAAACACAAAGAATTCTGACGGGACTAGACAGGTTAGATGCAGGAAGAATGTTCCCGATGTTGGGGAAGTCCAGAACCAGGGGACACAGTCTAAGGATAAGGGGTAAGCCATTTAGGACTGAGATGAGGAGAAACTTCTTCACTCAGATAGTTGTTAACCTGTGGAATCCCCTACCGCAGAGAGTTGTTGATACCAGTTCATTGGATATATTCAAGAGGGAGTTAGATGTGGCTCTTACAGCTAAAGGGATCAAGGGGTATGGAGAGAAAGCAGGAAAGGGGTACTGAGGTGGATGATCAGCCATGATCTTATTGAATGGTGGTGCAATTGCCAAGGGCCGAATGGCGTACTCCTGCACCTATTTTCTATGTTTCTATGATTTTAGATATCCCAGCCTGTTCAGGCTTTACTTTTTACTTTTTGATTTTTTTTTTGCTTATTCCCCCATCTATAAATTAATCCCCTCTCCCCGCCCAATATGTCATGGGCCATTCATCTACCCAGAGGCAACTCAGTGAACCTCTCCCAGGGCCTCTCGCTGAAGTGCCCAGTGAGTGAGGGATTTAACTAATTGAAAAAAGATCAGGTCCTGCCCCCTTCCCCGACCACAGGAAGCTGATTAGTGTTTAATTTGTTCTGCGTATTATTTTTGGCGCCCTGATTCAGACAATCGTGTTTAATCCTGCCTGCTCTAGTTTAATGTATCGGGCATGATCCAATTTCTAGTCCCTAGGAAGTTGGTTCGGCAACTAATGTTAATTGCATCTTATTAATTTTCTGCACAACTTTTACAAATAACGAAATTACGAGGGGAAGAAAGCCTGCCTGCATTTAGATTATGTGTAAAGTATTAATTTCAGAAATTGCATCATTCAATTATCTTTAACTATAATCTTTTAATAATAGAAACTTTTAATGGCCTGTCTGCTCAAGTCTCTCATATTTCTCACACATACACATATCATTTAAAGGTAGCCGGGAGACAGAAGGAAAGCGGGAAAGCAGACTTGCATTTATATGGTGCTTTTTGTTACCTATGTGGACTTTTATTTACTCTGTACAGCCACCAGAGGGCTCATCCCCTGGAGTCCCAAGGGATCCCATAATCCCTTGGGAGCACAGGTATTTAAGGAGGCTTCACAGGCTGGAGAGGCACTCTGGAGACCAGCAATAAAAGACTACGGTCATACTTTATTTTGAGCTCACAGTGTTCAGTCTGAATCTTTCTCCATACACAACACTTTTCATGACCTCAGGATGTCCCAAAGCATTCTCCAGCCAATTAAATACTTGTTATGTGTCCTTACTGTTGAGATTCATTGTACTTCATTGGCTGTAAAGTGCTTTGAGATGCCCGGTGGTCGTGAAAGACGCTATATCAATGTTTTTCTTTTTCTTTCTTTTAATGTAGGAAACGTGGCCGCCAATTTGTGCAAGGTCCCACTAACAGCAATGAGATTTAAGTATACTGTTGCAGTGTAGGATAAGGCCATAAACAAAGGTGACAAAAGAGGCAATGGTAATCCTTTGCTTTGTATCGAGATGCATAAACCATAGAAGCAAGGCAGTAATGTTGCATTTCACGTGCGTTAGAGCACAGTTGAAATATTGTGTACAGTTACAGGCACTCCATATAGGAAGGATATTAAAGCAATCAGAAAGGTGTGGCCTCGTTTTACTGGGATGATACCAGAGATGTGGGATTACAGTTATAAAGAGGGACTCAAGAAGCCACGAGACTTTCTTACCACTGGAGCTGAGAAGGTTAATGGCCTGGAATTTGCGATCAGTGGCGAAGCGATGGCGCTTGCTGCTGATGACCTTGAAGAAAATTGCCCACAAAGATCTAACGACCTCTGTGGCATGAATTTAAACTCTCCTGACTTTTGTTTGAATCTGGCACCAAATCAGGCGAATCTCCAGCATCCAGCAACAGTGATGCCATCAAGCAGGCTGAGCAACCAATCACATTGAAGAAGTCTCACAGACAGCAAACCAGGAAGTAAAATGCACAGTCTTATTTACTTCTGATAAATTTTACAGAGAGCAAAATAAAGATTGAGACATACACATAGCACGAAGGTAGAAGCTGAAATAGTATCAACTATTTAAAAAAACAAGTAATTCTTAATCATATTAATGGAAAAATTTGACATTCTACAAATGCAAAATTAGATTTTCAGGGCCAGAACAGTTGTTCAACATTCATTACACCATTAAAAACCCAGTTCCATCTTTCAACAAGGTTGGGGGTGGGTGGGGTGAGAGGGAGGAGTGGTTTACCAGTGATATTCCAGCGTAGGGGGGAAGTTTTCAGCTTTCAGTGTGATTTGAATTGATGGCTCTGGGGACTTCCACAGCCTAACCTGTGTCAGATCAGTGAATGACTGACCGCAACATCAGGATTTCTGCATTTATTTGCACATGCGCTAAATCCTGAAGTTGCTGTCAGTTCCCGAGAGGTGATGATGGTGGATGCTGACAGTTTCGCCGTAATTACCATCGCAAAAGCCGGGCCAATGAGTGAGGTATTTAAGATCATGAAGGAACATAATAGGATAAATAGTGAAAGAAGGATTCTACGAGTTGGTGAGATAATACGGAGAGGGCACACATTTAACATATTCATAAGAAGAATTAATGGGAATTGACTTGGATAGGTTAGGTGAGTGGACAAATGCATGGCAGATGCAGTATAATGTGGATAAATGTGAGGTTATCCACTCTGGTGGTAAAAACACGAGGGCAGAATATTATCTGAATGGCGGCAGATTAGGAATAGGGGAGGTGCAACGAGATCTGGGTGTCATGGTACATCAGTCATTGAAAGTTGGCATGCAGGTACAGCAGGCGGTGAAGAAGGCAAATGGCATATTGGCCTTCATAGCTAGGGGATTTGAGTATAGGAGCAGGGAGGTCTTACTCCAGTTGTACAGGGCCTTGGTGAGGCCTCACCTGGAAATTGTGTTCAGTTTTGGTCTCCTAATCTGAGGAAAGACGTTCTTGCTATTGAGGGAGTGCAGCGAGGGTTCACCAGACTGATTCCCGGGATGGCAGGACTGACATATGAGGAGAGACTGGATCGACTGGGCCTGGATTCACTGGAGTTTAGAAGAATCAGAGGTGATCTCATAGAAACATATAAAATTCTGATGGGACGGGACAGGTTAGATGCGGGAAGAATGATCCCGATGTTGGAGAAGTTCAGAACCAGGGGACACAGTCTAAGGATGAGGGGTAAGCCAGTTAGGACCGAGATGAGGAGAAACTTCTTCACTCAGATAGTTGTTAACCTGTGGAATTCCCTACCGCAGAGAGTTGTTGATGCTAGTTCGTTGGATATATTCAAAAGGGAGTTAGATGTGGCCCTTACGGCTAAAGGGATCAAGAGGTATGGAGAGAACGCAGGAAAGGGGTACTGAGGTGAATGATCAGCCATGATCATATTGAATGGTGGTGCAGGCTCGAAGGGCCGAATGGCCTACTCCTGCATATATCTTCTATGTTTCTATGTTTCTATGAAAGTTTAAAAAAAGATCTTTGCACAATGGACTGTGAAATTGTTGAAGCAGAGTTCACACATTCTTGCAATAAGTAATTAGATAAAATTCTGATCCTTGTTTTCAAATCCCTCCATGGCCTCGCCTCTCCCTATCTCTGTAATCTCCTTCAGCCCCACAACCCCCTGCGATATCTGCACTCCTCTAATTCTGCCCTCTTGAGCATCCCTGATTATAATCGCTCAACCATTGGTGGTCGTGCCTTCTGTTGCCTAAGCCCCAAGCTCTGGAATTCCCTGCCTAAACCTCCCTGCCTCTCTACCTCTCTTTCTTCCTTCAAGACGCTTCTTAAAACCTACATTTTTGATCAAGCTTTTGATCACCTGCCCTAATTTCTAATTATGTGGCTCAGTGTCATATTTTTTAAATCTTATAATACTCCTGTGAAGCGCCTTGGGACACTTCACTACATTACAGGTGCTATATAAATACAAGTTATTGTTATTGTCTGTGCAATCCATTTTACTGCAGTTTGAAACTGTGGGGAATTTAAATATGACTGAAGGGAGTCATAAATGCCACAGGAGTGAGATTTACTCTGGAGTTGGGTCTGGGGCCCAACCCTAATATAATTCAGATTTTTTTTTTACATCTTATTTTGTGCTTTTTGTGGCATTTTGAAGTATAATGTAAGTCAACTCCAGGAATGGACCACAGAATGCAGCAACAACAACAACTTGCATTTATACAGCGCCTGTAACATAGTAACGCATCCCAAGGTGCTTCACAGGAGCGTATTCAGACAAAAAATTGACACCAAGCCAAAGAAGGAGATATTACAACAACAACAACTTGCAATTATGCATTGCATTTAATGTAATAAAACATCCCAAGGTGGTTAAATTAGGGCAGATGTCCAAGCACTTAGTCAAAGAGGTAGGTTAAAGCAGAGTCTTAAAGAAGGAGAGAGAAGCGGAGAGGCGGAGAAGTTTATGGAGGGAATTCCAGAGCTTTTAGGGCCTAGTCTGTTGAAGGCCGCCAATGGTGGAGCGATGGAAATCAGGGATGAGCAAGAAGCCAGAATTGGAGGAGCGCAGAGATAAGGAGGGGGCAAAGCCATGGAGCGATTTGGACACGAGGATGAGAATTTTAAAATCGAGGTGTTGCTGGACCGAAAGCCAATGTTGGTCATAAAAACATAGAAACATAAAAATTGGTGCAGGAGTAGGCCATTCGGTCCTTCGAGCCTGCACCACCATTCAATATGATCATGGCTGATCATGCAACTTCAGTACCCCATTCCTGCTTTCTCTCCATACCCCTTGATCCCTTTAGCCATGAGGGCCACATCTAACTCCCTTTTGAATATATCTAACGAACTGGCCCCAACAACTTTCTATGGTTGAGAATTCCACATGCCCACAACTATCTGAGTGAAGAAGTTTCTCCTCATCTCGGTCCTAAATGACTTGCCCCTTATCCTTAGACTGTGACCCTTGGTTCTGGACTTCCCCAACATTGGGAACATTCCTCCTGCATCTAACCTGTCCAATCCCGTCAGAATTTTATATGTTTCTATGAGATCCCCTCTCATTCTTCTAAATTCCATTGAATACAAGCCTAGTCGATCCAGTCTTTCTTCATGTGCCAGTCCTGTCATTCCGGGAATCAGTCTGGTGAACCTTTGCTGCACTCCCTCAATAGCAAGAATGTCCTTCCTCAGATTAGGAGACCAAAACTGTACACAATATTCAAGGTGTGGCCTTTCCAAGGCCCTGTAGAACTATAGTAAGACCTCCCTGCTCCTATACTCAAATCCTCTCGCTATGAAGGCCAACATGCCATTTGCCTTCTTCACCTCCTGCTGCACCTGTATGTCAACCTTCAATGACTGATGTACCATGACAGCCAGGTCTCGTTGCACCTCCGCCTTTACCAATCTGTCACCATTCAGATAATAATCAGGCCTCCTGTTTTTATTACCAAAATGGATAACCTCACATTTATCCACATTATACCGCATCTGTCATGTATTTGCACAGTCATCTAACCTGTCCAAGTCACCCTGCAGCCCTTTAACATCCTCCCCGCAGCTCACACTGCCACCCAGCTTAGTGTCATCAGCAAAGTTGGAGATATTACATTCAATTCCTTTGTCTAAATCATTAATGTATGTTGTAAATAGCTGGGGTCCCAGCACTGAACCTTGCGGTACCCCACAAGTCACTGCCTGCCATTCTGAAAAGGACCCATTTATTCCAACTCTCTGCTTCCTATCTGCCAACCAGTTCTCTATCCACATCAGTACATTTCCCCCAATACCATGCGCTTTAATTTTGCACACCAATCTCTTATGTGGGACCTTGTGAAAAGCCTTTTCAAAGTCAAAATACACCACATCCACTGGCTCCCCCTTGTCCCCTCTACTAGTTACATCCTCAAAAAATTCTAGAAGATTTGTCAAGCATGATTTCCTTTACATAAATCCATGCTGACTTGGACCAATCCTGTCACTGCTTTCCAAATGCGCTGCTATTACATCTTTACTAATTGATTTCAACATTTTCCCCACCACCGATGTCAGGCTGACCGGTCTATAATTCCTTGTTTTGTCTCTCCCTCCTTTTTTAAAAAGTGGTGTTACATTAGCTACCCTCCAGTTCATAGGAACTGATCCAGATTCTATAGAATGTTGGAAAATGATCACCAATACATTCACTATTTCTAGGGCCACTTCCTTACAGTACTCTGGGATGCAGACTATCAGGCCCTGGGGATTTATCGGCCTTCAATCCCATCAATTTCCCTAACACAATTTCCTGACTAATAAGGATTTCCTTTAGTTCCTCCTTCATGCTAAATCCTCGGTCCCCTAATATTTCCGGAAGGTTATTTGTGTCTACCTTAGTGAAGACAGAACCAAAGTATTTGTTAAATTGGTCTGCCATTTCTTTGTTCCCAATTATGACTTCACCTGATTCTGCCAGTAAGGGACCTACATTTCTCTTCTTTAATATTTTTCTCTTCACATATCTGTAGAAGCTTTTGCAGTCAGTTTTTTTTCCCCTGCAAGCTTACTCTTATATTCTATTTTCCCCCTCCTAATTAAACTCTTCATCCTCCTCTGCTGAATGCTAAATTTCTCCTAGTCTTCAGATTTTGCTTTTGTTGGTCAATTTATATGCATCTTCTTTGGATTTAACACTATCCCTAATTTCCCTTGTAAGCCATAGTTGAGCTACCTTCCCTGTTTTATTTTTACGCCAGACAGGGATGTACAATTGCTGAAGTTCATGCATGTGATCTTTAAATGACTGCCATTGCCTATCCACCGTCAACCTTTTAAGTATCATTCACCAGTCTATCCTAGCCAATTCACGTCTCATACCGTCGAAGTTACCTTTCTTTAAATTCAGGACTCTAATCTCTGCATTAAATGTGTCACTCTCCATCTTAATGAAGAATTCTACCATATTATGGTCACTCTTCCCCAAGGGGCCTCGACCAACAAGAACGCTAATTAATCCTCTCTCATTACACAACACCCAGTCTAGGATGGTCAGCTCTCTAGTTGGTTCCTCGACATATTGGTCTAGAAAACCATCCTTTATACATTCCAGGAAATCCTTCTCCACCGTATTGCTACCATTTGATTAGCCCAATCTATATGTAGATTAAAGTCACCCATGATAACTGCTTTACCTTTATTTCACGCATCCCTAATTTCCTGTTTGATGCCATCCCCAACCTCACTATGACTGTTTGGTTGTCTGTACACAACTCCCACTAGCGTTTTCTGCCCTTTGGTGTTCTGCAGCTCTACCCATACAGATTCCACCTCATCCACGTTAATGTTCTTCCTTAATATTGCGTTAATCTCCTCTTTAACCTCGAACGCTACCCCACCTCCTTTTCCTTGCTGACTATCTTTCCTGAATAGTGAATACCCTTGGATGTTGAGTTCCCAGCCTTGGTCACCCTGGAGCCATGTCTCCGTAATCCCAATTACATCGTATCCATTTACCAATATCTGTGCAGTTAATTCATCCACCTTATTACGAATGCTCCTCACATTGAGACACAGAGCCTTCAGGCTTGTTTTTTAACACTGTTTTAGAATTATGCTGTAATGTGGCCCGTTTTGATCTTAGTCTTTGATTTTTCTGCCCTCCACTTTTACTTTTCTCCTTTCTAACTTTTACTTCTGACCTCATTTTACTTCCCACTGTCTCCCTGCATAGGGCCCCATCCCCCTGTCCGATGAGTTTAAATCCTCCCCAACAGCACTAGCAAACACTCCCCCTAGGACATCCGTTCCAGTCCTGCTCAGGTGCAGACCGTCTGGTTTGTACTGGTCCCACCTGCAGCCATCGGCAGCACTTTGGGCGGCACTTGGGCGGGCGGAGGCCTTGACCAAATTCGGCCCCATCGAATCTTGTGGCACATCGTGCCCGTGCCGGCTCTGTGAAAGAGCGATCCAATTAGTTCCTCTTCCCCCTGTAGAGCTGCATTATTTTCCGCTTCAAATATATATCCAATTTCCTTTTAAAAATTATTGTTCAATCTTGTTCCATCGCCCTTTCAGGCAGCGCATTCCAGATCACAACTTTCTGCGTAAGAAAAAATAAATTCTCAACTCACTTCTTATGCCAATTACTGTAAATCCGTGTCCTCTGGTTACCGACCCTCCTGCCACTGGAAACAGTTTCTGCTCATTTACTCTCTCTAAATCCTTCATGGTTTTGAATGGTTCTATCAAATCTCCCTCTACCTGGTTTACACTGCATGTCACAGCGGAAAAGAGATTGCAGGTGCACAAGCTGATGGGCCTGTTCCAAAAAGAGGAAGTGCTGGAAATACTCAGCAGGTCGGGCAGCATCTGTGGAGAGAGCAACAGAGTTAACATTTCAGGTCGATGACCTTTCGTCAGTTCACCCGTGTGTCCATCAGACAGAATGGAAATCGGTATTGGGACTGAGTTGCCGCTTTGGGCGCAATCGGTGATTTCGGCACAAGTTTCACCCAATATTGCACGCTTTTGAAAAGTGTTTTTATTCCTCCCGGGTTTCCACTCAAACTCATTTGCATATTGCTGATCGCAAAATCTGCCGTGAACCAGCGCAATCGGGCAGCGTTTTAAAACGTCATTTAAAGAAAATTTGTTTTAAATAATAATCTTGCTGTATTTAACAACAACAACAACAACGTATATTTATATAGCACCTTTAACATAGTGAAACATCCAAAAGTGCTTCACAGGAGTATTATGAGATAAAAATTTGACACCGAGCCGCATATGTAAAAACTAGCGCAGGTGACCAAAAGCTTTGTCAAAGAGGTAGGTTTTAAGGAGCGTCTTGAAGGAGGAAAGAGAGGTAGTGAGGCGGAGAGGTTTAGACAGGGAGTTCCAGAGCTGAGGGCCTGGGCAACAGAAGGCACGGCCACCAATGGTTGAGCGATTATAATCAGGGAGGGCAGAATTAGAGGAGCGCAGACATCCCGGGGGGTGTTGTAGGGCTGGAGGAGATTACAGAGATAGGAATTTTGAAATCGACACGTTGCTTAACCAGAAGCCAATGTGGGTCAGTGAGCACAGGGATGATGGGTAATTGCGTCTTGTTATGAGGTAGGACACGGGCAGCCGAGTTTTAGATTACCTCTGGATTACATAGGGTAGAATGTGGGAGGACAGCCAGGTGTGCATTGGAATAGTCAAGTCTAGAGTTAACAAAGGCATGGATGAGGTCTTCAGCAGTGTATGAGCGGTGGCAAGGTTGGAGACGGGCGATGTTACGGAGGTGGAAATAGGCGGTCTTAGTTATGCTGCGGATATGTGGTCAAAAGCACATTTCAGGGTCAAATATGACACCAAAGTTGTGAACAGTCTGGTTCAGCCACAGACAGAAATTGGGGAGCGGGATGGAGTCAGTGGCTAGGGAATGGTGTTTGTGGCGGGGACCGAAAACAATAGCTTCGGTCTTCCCAATATTCAATTGGAGAAAATTTCTGCTCATCCAGAACTGGATGTCGGACAAGCAGTCTGACAATTTAGAGACCATGGAGGGGTGGAGAGAAGTGGTGGTGAGGTAGAGCTGGGTGTCGTCAGTGTACATGTGGAAACTGATGCCGTGTTTTCGGATGATGTCACCAAGGGGCAACATGTAGATGAGAAATAGGAGGGGGGCCAAGGATAGATCCTTGGGGGACACCAGAGGTAACGATGTGGGGGTGGGAAGAGAAGCCATTGCAGGTGATTCTCTGACTACGATTAGATAGATAAGAATGGAACTAGGCGAGTGCGGTCCCACCCAGCTGGACATTGGTGGAGAGGCTTTGGAGGAGGATGGAGTGGTCAACCATGTCAAAGGCTGCAGATAGGTTGAGAAGGACGAGGAGGGATAGTTTACCTTTGTCACGTCACAAAGGATGTCATCTGTGACCTTGATGAGAGCCGTTTCGGTGACGTGGCGGCGCGGAAACCGGATTGGAGGGATTCAAACATGGAATTGCGGGAAAGATGGGCACGGATTTGGGAGGCGACAACACATTCAAGCACTTTGGAGAGGAAATGGAGGTTGGAGATGGGGCGGTAGTTTGCAAGGATGGAGAGATCGCGGTTTTTTTTTGAGGAGAGGGGCGATGACGGCAGATTTGAGGGAGAGGGGGACAGTACCTGAGGAGAGAGAACCGTTAACAATATCAGCTAACATGGGAGTCAGAAAAGGATGCTTGATGGTCAGCTGTCTGGTGGGACTAGGGTCAAGGGAGCAGGAAATGGGTCTCATGGACAGGATGAGCTTGGAAAGGTCATGAGGGGAGATCGGAGAGAAACTGGAGAAAGAGATGCGGTCAGGGCTAGGGCAGGAGGCTTCCTGAGAGGAAGTTTGACCCAGTGGGTTAGGTGAAGGAAGGGAAGAGGCAGAGGCAGTCGAACAGATGGTCTCAATCTTAGAAACAAAGAAGTCCATGAGCTCCTCACAATTATTGTCAGAGGTAAGGGTGGAGACTGGGGAGAGGGGGTTAAAAAGAACGGTAACTTGGTGCAGTTTGATTAATACAGCTGAACATGGGTTTAATCACAAAAAATAAACATTGTTAATCACAATTTCAATCCATCATCTGTGAGTAACCCAATTTTAAATGATTGAAAATGACTTTAAAAAAATAGACAAAATTATTTTCTAGTTAGATTGGTGTATAGTCATCAGTTCCTTAGTAAATTTTTAAAAAATCATTCAAAGGCTTTTAAATCGTGCCTATTAGTGTCCTTGCACCAAAAACATCCGGTTTAATTTTCGGATCCTCCTCGAACGCCCGCAAACAAGGCAATTAGCGGAAACTCCCAATGGTGATTAATTCACCCTGGGGGCGCGGCCAGATTTGTGGGCGGGGCCTGCCTCTAGCGCGATGTTTTTAAAACCAGCGAAAAGATTGTGGAAACTCGAGTTGCGCAAAACGTAATTTGCGCTTCAAATTCTGCCATCTTTTTCTCCGGTTACACTGATATCGAGGGGAGGCGGGGATTAGGCTGAAAAAAAACAGCGCAATTGAGCTAAAATTCCAGGCCGAGGTGTTTGACTTACTGATAGAAGAGAAACTAGGCGAGAAGTGAATGGGAGCAGCTCAGGAGAAACGTTGATTTTCCTTTGGTAAAGTTAAAGAAAGGGCTTACATCTTTATAGCACCTGGGGTGACGTTTAAAAAGAAAAATGAAGACTTGCATTTATATAGCACCATTCAAGACCTCAGGACGTCTCAAAGTGCTTTACAGCAAATTAAATACTTTTGAAGTCTCATCATCATAATCATTATCATAGGCCGTCCCGCGGAATCGAGGAAGACTTGCTTCCACTCTTAAAATGAGTCCTTAGGGGGCTGAACAGTCCGATACGAGAACCACAGTCTCTGTCACAGGTGAGACAGATAGTCGTTGAAGGAAGGGGTGGGTGGGACTAGTTTGCCGCACGCTCTTTCCGCTGTCTGCACTTGATTTCTGCACGCTCTCGGCGATGAGACTCAAGGTGTTCAGCGCCCTCCCGGATGCTTCTCCTCCACTTGAACGGACTTGGGCCAGGGACTCCCAGGTGTCGGTGGGGATGTTGCACTTTTTCAAGGAGGCTTTGAGGGTGTCCTTGAAGTGTTTCCTCTGCCCATCTGGGACTCGCTTGCCGTGTCAGAGCTCTGAGTAGAGCGCTTGTTTTGGGAGTCTGGTATCGGTCATGTGGACGATGTGGCCTGCTCAACGGAGCTGATCGAGTGTGGTTAGTGCCTTGATGCTGGGGATGTTGGCCTGAGCGAGAACACTGACGTTGGTGCACCTATCCTGCCAATGGATTTGCAGGATCTTGCGGAGGCAGCGTTGGTGGTACTTCTCCAGTGTTTTGAGGTGTCTGCTGTACATAGTCCATGTCACTGAAGCATATAGGAGGACGGTTATCACTACTGCTAAGTAGACCATGAGTTTGGTGCTGGGTTTGAGTTCCTAGTCTTCCAACACCCTCTTCCTCCAGTGACTGAAGGCTGCACTGGTGCACTGAAGGCGGTGTTCCACTTTGCCATCGACATCTGCCCTTGTTGACAGTAGGCTCCCGAGGTATGGAAAATGGTCCACGTTGTCCAAGGCCTCGTCATGGATCTTGATAATTGGGGAGCAGTACTGTGTGGCGGGGGCAGGTTGATAGAGAAACTTTGTCTTACGGATGTTTAGTGTAAGGCCTATGCTCTCATACGCCTCGGTGAAAGTGTTGACGATGGCTTGGAGTTCGGCCTCCGAGTGTGCGCAAACGCAATTGTCTGTGGTTCAATGATGGTGGATAGGATGACCTTTGATCTGGCCTGGAGACGGCGGAGGTTGAGCAGATTCCCGTTTATCCTGTAATTTAGCTCCACTCCAGTAGGGAGCTTACTGAGGGTGAGATGGAGCATTGCAGCAAGGAAGATCGAGAAGAGCACTGACGCGATGAGCGCAGCCTTGCTTGACCCCGGTCCGCACTTGTATTGGGTCTGTGGTGAATCTGTTGGTCAGGGTCCCGGCTTGCATGTCATCGTGAAGCAGGCGGGGGCGCACTGTGGGAGGTGCCGTCTTTCGGATGAGACGTCAAACCCAGGCCCCGTCTGCCCTCTCAGGTAGATGTAAAAGATCCCATGGCCACTATTTCGACAACAGTGACTACACGTCAACCTTCTGACACAGGCGGGGTGAGATTGCTATCCACTGAGCTACAGCTGATGCCTGCTGTGTGTGTGAGCTGAAAACAGATTAAAGTGGTTAATGGAGGGAGGAAAGTGTTTCGCTGAACCTGCGAGCAGTCTTAGGTTTAAAAAAATAATGATTTGGAATATAAATCATGAAACAGAGAATTACAATATTTTTACACTAGCTCTCATTGTGCGGAACCATATTCTCGGTGACAGACACTGTTTATTTTAGCGTCTCTCACTGTAAAACTCTAACCAAACTCTAGTTATTTTCATGAATGCGCAATCTGTCAGTGTTCCACTGAAGTATTATTATTGTTTTGCAAAAGCGCAGCCTTGGCGATATCGCTGACTGTGTGATTAATGATAATTTAGCGTGGATAATTGGGCAATAGTATTAGTCAATAGTTAAATAATTTGAAAACAGAGAGGTTTTTTCGAAGGAAGCAGAAATTTCAATTAGAATACCTGTTAAAATGAATAGAGCTGTGATTTTTTCGTGAATTATGTGCTCATGAAAGTGAATGTCAGGAAATGGGAAAATTTCCGTTTTAGGTACGATTTAGGACCACTTAAAGCATTATTCCATGGGGATGGTGATTGTGGTAAGTACATATCTGTTTATTTATGTCGGCAATGTTTCGGGTTGGAGTTCCCTGAGTGTTGGCTATCTCGGGGAAAACTGGTGTTGTAGCGAGGACCAAAAGCAAACATTGGGCCCCTTATTTGCATCGCAAATGTGTCTGCATAAGCATACTGTTAGCTGTGGCTTAGTGGGTAGCACACTTGCCTCTGAGTCAGAAGGTTGTGGGTTCAAGTTCCATTTCAGAAACTTGAGCATTAAAATATAGGCTGACACAAGAAGAACATGGAAGTTCTCCCTGGTATCCTAGCCAATCTTTATCCCTCAATCAACATAACAAAAAAACAGATTAACTGGTGATTATCACATCGCTGTTTGTGGGAGCTTGCTGTGCACAAATTGGCTGCAACATTTCCCACGTTGCAACAGTGACTACACTCTAAAAGTATTCATTGGCTGTAAGATGTTCAGTGGTCGTGAAAGGCGTTTTATAAATGCAAATCTTTCTTTCTTTTTATGCAAAGGGTAAAGGACACCTCTTGTTTGTCCTTATCCAATATGGCGGGCAGCACATTTCCAGTCGGAAGTGTGCACCGCGTGCTTCCTGCCCGCCATTTTGGGGCCTCAGGAAGCGGTGTAGCCCCTGAGAGATGGGCATTCAGCGGCCCAGTTTTTGTCTTTAAGTTTGTTGACTAGCCTTCGGCATTCAATGGCTGGCTTACAATGGGCAGGACATTGTGGGGTGCAGGCCTGCGATTCCCAAACCCTGGTGGAAACTTGGAAGCATCGGCATAAACATTTTGGACATTAAGTTTTGGACATTGCTTTTTTATATTTCAAAAAAGCTGGGATAGGTCCAGACAAATCTTCCACGCTGAAAACAAATCGGAACATAGGAGCAGGAGTAGGCTACTTAACCCCTCAAGCCTGTTTTTAAAAATGTATTCATTCCACAGGAATACACATCAGATGGGCGGGGATAGTCTGGGATGGCTGAAAGCAGATGAAGGACCTTTGTTATGTTATGGGAACCCATCAGTGAGAGATCAAGTAAACTAGTCAGTGCTCAAGCCATCGAATTGACTGAGAGCCCCGGAGCGCGGGAACCTCAGGACAAAGGAAGCTATTTGACCACCCAAACTCGTTGGAGCCTTTATCCCCAGGAACAGCCCAGTAACAAAGGCACAGGCCGGAGATGTGATTCGTGCTCTTTAGTTGGACTGCCTCAGGCAAAGGACTGGTTTTTGGCGCGAGGTTCCAGCAAGCATTTTTCAGGTGTCAGAGACGGCAGTTTGCAGCCATCTCTCTCTCTCCTCTTCTAGGCTTGCTTGCTTCATTCAACGCATTCAAAGACCGAGCACTCCTTTGGGGAGGGAGAGAAGAAACCATCTACGAGCAAAGAGAGCCTCGCTATTTCGACTGGGAAGTTGACCTTGAGACTGGACTTGGAAACCACAGATTGGTACGGAACCAGAAGATACGCCTCATCGGGAGAAGCAGTGAGTAAGCCAGAGGGGTAACTGGTGAGCATTATCCCAGCCCACACATCCTGTAGACCACCACACAGTGTGAAAGGGTGTCGTGTGTCCCAACCAAGCCTTAGGGGTTTAGTGGCGAGGTTCTGCGTGGATCAAAGGCGTACGCACAGTCTGTTGGACAGATTCGGTGGTGCCCTATTGAGCCAAGCGTGGGTACTTCATGGTAGGGGCCCGTTCAGGCGGGCCAGAGTTGTGTGTTGTACTGTGGGTTGTTTTACGCCATCAGCGTGTGTTTTACTGGAAGCAGGTGTGTGTTTTAACTTGAATAAAAGCATTGTGATGGTTGAGACCGAAAGATCTGTCTATAACTGAATATTCTGTTCACTACTATAATTCCCAGGTCTAGAACTGTTGTAAGGGGGGTGATTAGAAACCACCAAGCGCAAAGCCACTTACAAACGCCTGCTCACAGGATCAGTCCTTGAACGTACCCATGAAATGAGAGGTCAGAGGTGACCCGTTCTGTGAAAGGCATGTTGTCCTGACCGCCAACATTTAGGCCTCAAGTGAGATTTCTCATCATTTCAGTCAAATCTTCCACGCTGAAAACAAATCGGAAAATGGAGCAGGAGTAGGCTATTTAACCCCTCAAGCCTGGTTTTTAAAATTTATTCATTCACAGGATGTGGGCATCACTGGGGAGGCTAGCATTTATTGCCCAACCCTAATTGCCCTTGAGAAGGTGGTGGTGAGCCGCCTTCTTGAACCACTGCAGTCCGTGTGGTGAGGGTACTCCCACAGTACTGTTTGGGATGGAGTTCCAGGATTTTGACCAAGGGGCAATGAAGGAACGGCCGATATATTTCCAAGTCAGGATGGTGTGTGACTTGGAGGGGAACGTGGAGATGATGGTGTTCCCATGTGCCCGCTGCCCTTGTCCTTCTAGGTGGTAGAGGTCGCAGGTTTGGGAGGTGCTGCCAAAGAAGCCTTGGCGAGTTGCTGCAGTGCATCTTGTAGATGGTGCACACTGCAGCCACGGTGCGCCGGTGGTGGAGGGAGTGAATGTTTCAGGTGGTGGATGGGGTGCAGATCAAGCGTGCTGCTTTGTCCTGGATGGTGTCGAGCTTCTCGAGTATTGTTGGAACTGCACTCATCCAGGCAAGTGGAGAGTATTCCATCACACTCCTGACTTATTCTTTGTAGATGGTGGAAAGGCTTTAGGGAGTCAGGAGGTGAGACACTCGCCGCAGAATACCCAGCCTCTGACCTGCTCTTGTAGCCACAGCTATTCAATGAGGACACGGCTGATCTGTGACCTAACTCCGTATACCCACCTTTGCCCCATATCTTTTAATATATTTGGTTAACAAAAATGTAACAATCTCAGATTTAAAATTAGTATTTGTCCTATCATCAACTGCTATTTGCGGGAGAGAGTTCCAAACTTCCACCAACCTCTGCATGTAAAAGTGTTTCCTAACTTCACTCCTGAAAGATCTGGCTCTAATTTTTAGGCTATGTCCCCAAGACTCCCCAAGCAGCAAAAATAGTATCTCTCTACCTACTCTATCTGTTCCTCTTAATATCTTGAAAACTTTCAAGCAAATCACACCTTAATCTTCTAAATTACAGGGAATATAACCCGAGGAGTTTGTGTCATTTCTCCTCATAATTTAACCCTCCGGGTATCATTCTGGTGAACCTACAATGCACTCCCTCTCAGACCCAGATATCCTTCCGCAGGTGTGGTGCCCAGAACTGCTCACATTGCTCCAGATGTGGTCTAACTAGGGCTTTATACAGTCTCAAAGTCTCCTTGATTAAGTGCAACATCCCCACCGACCTGGGAGTCCCTGGCCAAAGACTGCCCTAAGTGGAGGAAGAGCATCTGGGAGGACATTGAGCACCTCGAGTCTCATCGCCGAGAGCATGCAGAAAGCAAGCGCAGGCAGCGGAAGGAGCGTGCGGCAAACCAGACTCCCCACCCACCCTTTCCTTCAACCACTGTCTGTCCCACCTGTGACAGGGACTGTAATTCCCGTATTGGACTGTTCAGTCACCTGAGAACTCACTTTTAGAGTGGAAGCAAGTCTTCCTCGATTTCGAGGGACTGCCTATGATGATGATGATGTACAGCTGCAGCATAACATCTACCCCCTTGTATTCTAGTCCTCTAGATATAAAGGTCAGTATTCCATTAGCCTTGTTGATTATTTTCTGAACCGCTCCATGACATTTTAACGACCTATGTACATGGACCCTAACTCGCTTTGGTCCGCCAGTGTTTCTAGCTTTTCACCATTTAGAAAGTACTCTGATCTATCCTTTCAAAGTCGATTAATAATACTGATGTGACTGCTCTTATTATTATGTAGTTTAGCTATATTATTTAATAATTAAGCATTTTTTCTTTTGAGTGATATTAACACTGAGGCATGCACCATTTGCCATTTCAGCCATTCATTGCCAGGTGCCAGCTGGTGTCATTCTTGGCTCAGTTGAACGCTCTCGCCTCTGAGTCAGAAGGTCGTGGAGTTCAAGTCCCACTCCAGACACTTGATCCCATAATCCAGACTGACACTCCAGTG
>NW_027251493.1:12500-20000 GCF_044704955.1 Pristiophorus japonicus
CGAACGCTACCACATTCCTGCGGGCCGACCCGAAGCCGAGCGCGCTGGAAGTCCGCGAAATGCAACCGGAGAAGAAAGTCTGAATGTGGCAACTGATGAACTGAAAATTGTCGGCGGCAAATGGTTAACCAAATGGGTTGAAGGTGGCAAACCATTAACCGAAAACTCTGGCAAATGGTTAACCGGCGTGTTAAGATGGTATCTTTAATAAAAGACGGAAATGACGAAGCCAACATAGCCAAACGAAGGCGGGGACGTTAGTGTGGCAGAAGGGCATGTCTTTAAGCCGTCGGGCGAATGTCCCTGCCAGTTGGAATCTTTTCGGGAAAAAGGGTGAAAAAATCGGAAAGGCCTAGCCGTCCGCCGTGGGGTGCGTTCGCTCGGGCTCGGCCAGCCGCGTCGATGGGTGCCGGAACGGTGCGGCTGCGCTCCGGGAGTGCGGAGATACGGCCTGTCAAGTTTCGTCCCGGAAGTCTGGATGGAGCAAAATCCGAAGCCGTTTGCGGGAAATTAGTTCCAGGGCTCGGCGACCGAAGTCAAATCCGTCCCGCCAACTTGACACTTGTCATTTCTGTCCTTGGGGGTTGGCGGGGTACCTGCACAGAGGTAGGAGGTGGCTGATCGAGAATTGGTGAGTTTTCCAAAGTCACGTCTCGAGCCTCCAGGTCTGCAGAGACCGACCAGGGCTGCCGCCCAACCGACTATTCACCCTTTTTGGGCGGGAATTTTTTCCATTTTTGCCCATTTTTCGGGTTTTTGGTCGGGCTTCAAAAACGGCAGCCCGAGGCCTGGCAGAGGCCGGGGCATGTCCCCGGTCGCGCCAGGCGGCACGCGCGACCCGATTAGGCCCCGAAAGGAGTCGGGAAATCGGCAGACCTGCCCGAGTTCAGCCCGGGGGAGGCGGGGGGCAGGTCGGTTCGGCTCAAATCATTAACCAAAGCCGAGACTTGGTCTCGCTGGCGCAACCGAAGTGCCAGGCTGGATAACTCATTAACCAGAAGGCGGCTGGAGGCAGGCAGGGCTGATGGCTGAGGCCGGGTGGAGGCCACCCGCGGCCGGGAAAGTCAAAAGTCCCGTTGTGTGGAAGTCTATGAGGTCAGATTCGGCCGCCTTACCGGGCCTTCGGTTGATGGTTTCCCGCTTGGGCAAGCGAGTCGGCCCGGCAAAGTGGCCACTTGCATTTTCTGGCAAGTGTCTGCGAACAACGTTAATGAGTTGAACCTCGGCAATTGTCGGAAGTCCCGATGAAGAAATGAAAATGCCCCTTTTGCGGGGATTTGGATGCTCATGGCCGGCAGCAGGTGGCCCGACGCCCCGCCAACTTGACACTTGTCATTTCTGTCCTTGGGGGTTGGCGGGGTATCTGCACAGAGGTAGGAGGTGGCAGAATCGAGACTTGGTGAGTTTTCCAAACAAACGTCTCGAGCCTCCAGGTCTGCAGAGACCGACCAGGGCTGCCGCCCAACCGACTATTCACCCTTTTTGGGCGGGAATTTATTCCCTTTTTGCCCATTTTTCGGGTTTTTGGTCGGGCTTCAAAAGCGGCTGCCCGAGGCCTGGCAGAGGCCGGGGCATGGTCCCCGATCGCGCCAGGCGGCTCGCGCGACGCGATTAGGCCCCGAAAGGAGTCGGGAAATCGGCAGACCTGCCCGAGTTCAGCCCGGGGGAGGCGGGGGGCAGGTCGGTTCGGCTCAAATCATTAACCAAAGCCGAGACGTGGTCTCGCTGGCGCAACCGAAGTGCCAGGCTGGATAACTCATTAACCAGAAGGCGGCTGGAGGCAGGCAGGGCTGATGGCTGAGGCCGGGTGGAGGCCACCCGCGGCCGGGAAAGTCAAAAGTCCCGTTGTGTGGAAGTCTATGAGGTCAGATTCGGCCGCCTTACCGGGCCTGCGGTTGATGGTTTCCCGCTTGGGCAAGCGAGTCGGCCCGGCAAAGTGGCCACTTGCATTTTCTGGCAAGTGTCTGCGAACAACGTTAATGAGTTGAACCTCGGCAATTGTCGGAAGTCCCGATGAAGAAATGAAAATGCCCCTTTTGCGGGGATTTGGATGCTCATGGCCGGCAGCAGGTGGCCCGACGCCCCGCCAACTTGACACTTGTCATTTCTGTCCTTGGGGGTTGGCGGGGTATCTGCACAGAGGTAGGAGGTGGCAGAATCGAGACTTGGTGAGTTTTCCAAACAAACGTCTCGAGCCTCCAGGTCTGCAGAGACCGACCAGGGCTGCCGCCCAACCGACTATTCACCCTTTTTGGGCGGGAATTTATTCCCTTTTTGCCCATTTTTCGGGTTTTTGGTCGGGCTTCAAAAGCGGCTGCCCGAGGCCTGGCAGAGGCCGGGGCATGGTCCCCGATCGCGCCAGGCGGCTCGCGCGACGCGATTAGGCCCCGAAAGGAGTCGGGAAATCGGCAGACCTGCCCGAGTTCAGCCCGGGGGAGGCGGGGGGCAGGTCGGTTCGGCTCAAATCATTAACCAAAGCCGAGACTTGGTCTCGCTGGCGCAACCGAAGTGCCAGGCTGGATAACTCATTAACCAGAAGGCGGCTGGAGGCAGGCAGGGCTGATGGCTGAGGCCGGGTGGAGGCCACCCGCGGCCGGGAAAGTCAAAAGTCCCGTTGTGTGGAAGTCTATGAGGTCAGATTCGGCCGCCTTACCGGGCCTGCGGTTGATGGTTTCCCGCTTGGGCAAGCGAGTCGGCCCGGCAAAGTGGCCACTTGCATTTTCTGGCAAGTGTCTGCGAACAACGTTAATGAGTTGAACCTCGGCAATTGTCGGAAGTCCCGATGAAGAAATGAAAATGCCCCTTTTGCGGGGATTTGGATGCTCATGGCCGGCAGCAGGTGGCCCGACGCCCCGCCAACTTGACACTTGTCATTTCTGTCCTTGGGGGTTGGCGGGGTATCTGCACAGAGGTAGGAGGTGGCAGAATCGAGACTTGGTGAGTTTTCCAAACAAACGTCTCGAGCCTCCAGGTCTGCAGAGACCGACCAGGGCTGCCGCCCAACCGACTATTCACCCTTTTTGGGCGGGAATTTATTCCCTTTTTGCCCATTTTTCGGGTTTTTGGTCGGGCTTCAAAAGCGGCTGCCCGAGGACTGGCAGAGGCCGGGGCATGGGCCCCGATCGCGCCAGGCGGCTCGCGCGACCCGATTAGGCCCCGAAAGGAGTCGATAAATCGGCAGACCTGCCCGAGTTCAGCCCGCGGTGGCGGGGGGCAGGTCGGTTCGGCTCAAATCATTAACCAAAGCCGAGACTTGGTCTCGCTGGCGCAACCGAAGTGCCAGGCTGGATAACTCATTAACCAGAAGGCGGCTGGAGGCAGGCAGGGCTGATGGCTGAGGCCGGGTGGAGGCCACCCGCGGCCGGGAAAGTCAAAAGTCCCGTTGTGTGGAAGTCTATGAGGTCAGATTCGGCCGCCTTACCGGGCCTTCGGTTGATGGTTTCCCGCTTGGGCAAGCGAGTCGGCCCGGCAAAGTGGCCACTTGCATTTTCTGGCAAGTGTCTGCGAACAACGTTAATGAGTTGAACCTTGGAAATTGCCGGAAGTCCCGATGAAGAAATGAAAATGCCCCTTTTGCGGGGATTTGGATGCTCATGGCCGGCAGCAGGTGGCCCGACGCCCCGCCAACTTGACACTTGTCATTTCTGTCCTTGGGGGTTGGCGGGGTACCTGCACAGAGGTAGGAGGTGGCTGATCGAGAATTGGTGAGTTTTCCAAAGTCACGTCTCGAGCCTCCAGGTCTGCAGAGACCGACCAGGGCTGCCGCCCAACCGACTATTCACCCTTTTTGGGCGGGAATTTTTTCCATTTTTGCCCATTTTTCGGGTTTTTGGTCGGGCTTCAAAAACGGCAGCCCGAGGCCTGGCAGAGGCCGGGGCATGTCCCCGGTCGCGCCAGGCGGCACGCGCGACCCGATTAGGCCCCGAAAGGAGTCGGGAAATCGGCAGACCTGCCCGAGTTCAGCCCGGGGGAGGCGGGGGGCAGGTCGGTTCGGCTCAAATCATTAACCAAAGCCGAGACTTGGTCTCGCTGGCGCAACCGAAGTGCCAGGCTGGATAACTCATTAACCAGAAGGCGGCTGGAGGCAGGCAGGGCTGATGGCTGAGGCCGGGTGGAGGCCACCCGCGGCCGGGAAAGTCAAAAGTCCCGTTGTGTGGAAGTCTATGAGGTCAGATTCGGCCGCCTTACCGGGCCTGCGGTTGATGGTTTCCCGCTTGGGCAAGCGAGTCGGCCCGGCAAAGTGGCCACTTGCATTTTCTGGCAAGTGTCTGCGAACAACGTTAATGAGTTGAACCTCGGCAATTGTCGGAAGTCCCGATGAAGAAATGAAAATGCCCCTTTTGCGGGGATTTGGATGCTCATGGCCGGCAGCAGGTGGCCCGACGCCCCGCCAACTTGACACTTGTCATTTCTGTCCTTGGGGGTTGGCGGGGTATCTGCACAGAGGTAGGAGGTGGCAGAATCGAGACTTGGTGAGTTTTCCAAACAAACGTCTCGAGCCTCCAGGTCTGCAGAGACCGACCAGGGCTGCCGCCCAACCGACTATTCACCCTTTTTGGGCGGGAATTTATTCCCTTTTTGCCCATTTTTCGGGTTTTTGGTCGGGCTTCAAAAGCGGCTGCCCGAGGCCTGGCAGAGGCCGGGGCATGGTCCCCGATCGCGCCAGGCGGCTCGCGCGACGCGATTAGGCCCCGAAAGGAGTCGGGAAATCGGCAGACCTGCCCGAGTTCAGCCCGGGGGAGGCGGGGGGCAGGTCGGTTCGGCTCAAATCATTAACCAAAGCCGAGACGTGGTCTCGCTGGCGCAACCGAAGTGCCAGGCTGGATAACTCATTAACCAGAAGGCGGCTGGAGGCAGGCAGGGCTGATGGCTGAGGCCGGGTGGAGGCCACCCGCGGCCGGGAAAGTCAAAAGTCCCGTTGTGTGGAAGTCTATGAGGTCAGATTCGGCCGCCTTACCGGGCCTGCGGTTGATGGTTTCCCGCTTGGGCAAGCGAGTCGGCCCGGCAAAGTGGCCACTTGCATTTTCTGGCAAGTGTCTGCGAACAACGTTAATGAGTTGAACCTCGGCAATTGTCGGAAGTCCCGATGAAGAAATGAAAATGCCCCTTTTGCGGGGATTTGGATGCTCATGGCCGGCAGCAGGTGGCCCGACGCCCCGCCAACTTGACACTTGTCATTTCTGTCCTTGGGGGTTGGCGGGGTATCTGCACAGAGGTAGGAGGTGGCAGAATCGAGACTTGGTGAGTTTTCCAAACAAACGTCTCGAGCCTCCAGGTCTGCAGAGACCGACCAGGGCTGCCGCCCAACCGACTATTCACCCTTTTTGGGCGGGAATTTATTCCCTTTTTGCCCATTTTTCGGGTTTTTGGTCGGGCTTCAAAAGCGGCTGCCCGAGGCCTGGCAGAGGCCGGGGCATGGTCCCCGATCGCGCCAGGCGGCTCGCGCGACGCGATTAGGCCCCGAAAGGAGTCGGGAAATCGGCAGACCTGCCCGAGTTCAGCCCGGGGGAGGCGGGGGGCAGGTCGGTTCGGCTCAAATCATTAACCAAAGCCGAGACGTGGTCTCGCTGGCGCAACCGAAGTGCCAGGCTGGATAACTCATTAACCAGAAGGCGGCTGGAGGCAGGCAGGGCTGATGGCTGAGGCCGGGTGGAGGCCACCCGCGGCCGGGAAAGTCAAAAGTCCCGTTGTGTGGAAGTCTATGAGGTCAGATTCGGCCGCCTTACCGGGCCTGCGGTTGATGGTTTCCCGCTTGGGCAAGCGAGTCGGCCCGGCAAAGTGGCCACTTGCATTTTCTGGCAAGTGTCTGCGAACAACGTTAATGAGTTGAACCTCGGCAATTGTCGGAAGTCCCGATGAAGAAATGAAAATGCCCCTTTTGCGGGGATTTGGATGCTCATGGCCGGCAGCAGGTGGCCCGACGCCCCGCCAACTTGACACTTGTCATTTCTGTCCTTGGGGGTTGGCGGGGTATCTGCACAGAGGTAGGAGGTGGCAGAATCGAGACTTGGTGAGTTTTCCAAACAAACGTCTCGAGCCTCCAGGTCTGCAGAGACCGACCAGGGCTGCCGCCCAACCGACTATTCACCCTTTTTGGGCGGGAATTTATTCCCTTTTTGCCCATTTTTCGGGTTTTTGGTCGGGCTTCAAAAGCGGCTGCCCGAGGCCTGGCAGAGGCCGGGGCATGGTCCCCGATCGCGCCAGGCGGCTCGCGCGACGCGATTAGGCCCCGAAAGGAGTCGGGAAATCGGCAGACCTGCCCGAGTTCAGCCCGGGGGAGGCGGGGGGCAGGTCGGTTCGGCTCAAATCATTAACCAAAGCCGAGACTTGGTCTCGCTGGCGCAACCGAAGTGCCAGGCTGGATAACTCATTAACCAGAAGGCGGCTGGAGGCAGGCAGGGCTGATGGCTGAGGCCGGGTGGAGGCCACCCGCGGCCGGGAAAGTCAAAAGTCCCGTTGTGTGGAAGTCTATGAGGTCAGATTCGGCCGCCTTACCGGGCCTGCGGTTGATGGTTTCCCGCTTGGGCAAGCGAGTCGGCCCGGCAAAGTGGCCACTTGCATTTTCTGGCAAGTGTCTGCGAACAACGTTAATGAGTTGAACCTCGGCAATTGTCGGAAGTCCCGATGAAGAAATGAAAATGCCCCTTTTGCGGGGATTTGGATGCTCATGGCCGGCAGCAGGTGGCCCGACGCCCCGCCAACTTGACACTTGTCATTTCTGTCCTTGGGGGTTGGCGGGGTATCTGCACAGAGGTAGGAGGTGGCAGAATCGAGACTTGGTGAGTTTTCCAAACAAACGTCTCGAGCCTCCAGGTCTGCAGAGACCGACCAGGGCTGCCGCCCAACCGACTATTCACCCTTTTTGGGCGGGAATTTATTCCCTTTTTGCCCATTTTTCGGGTTTTTGGTCGGGCTTCAAAAGCGGCTGCCCGAGGACTGGCAGAGGCCGGGGCATGGGCCCCGATCGCGCCAGGCGGCTCGCGCGACCCGATTAGGCCCCGAAAGGAGTCGGGAAATCGGCAGACCTGCCCGAGTTCAGCCCGCGGTGGCGGGGGGCAGGTCGGTTCGGCTCAAATCATTAACCAAAGCCGAGACTTGGTCTCGCTGGCGCAACCGAAGTGCCAGGCTGGATAACTCATTAACCAGAAGGCGGCTGGAGGCAGGCAGGGCTGATGGCTGAGGCCGGGTGGAGGCCACCCGCGGCCGGGAAAGTCAAAAGTCCCGTTGTGTGGAAGTCTATGAGGTCAGATTCGGCCGCCTTACCGGGCCTTCGGTTGATGGTTTCCCGCTTGGGCAAGCGAGTCGGCCCGGCAAAGTGGCCACTTGCATTTTCTGGCAAGTGTCTGCGAACAACGTTAATGAGTTGAACCTTGGAAATTGCCGGAAGTCCCGATGAAGAAATGAAAATGCCCCTTTTGCGGGGATTTGGATGCTCATGGCCGGCAGCAGGTGGCCCGACGCCCCGCCAACTTGACACTTGTCATTTCTGTCCTTGGGGGT
>NW_027251493.1:32500-35000 GCF_044704955.1 Pristiophorus japonicus
CATGTCCCCGGTCGCGCCAGGCGGCACGCGCGACCCGATTAGGCCCCGAAAGGAGTCGGGAAATCGGCAGACCTGCCCGAGTTCAGCCCGGGGGAGGCGGGGGGCAGGTCGGTTCGGCTCAAATCATTAACCAAAGCCGAGACTTGGTCTCGCTGGCGCAACCGAAGTGCCAGGCTGGATAACTCATTAACCAGAAGGCGGCTGGAGGCAGGCAGGGCTGATGGCTGAGGCCGGGTGGAGGCCACCCGCGGCCGGGAAAGTCAAAAGTCCCGTTGTGTGGAAGTCTATGAGGTCAGATTCGGCCGCCTTACCGGGCCTTCGGTTGATGGTTTCCCGCTTGGGCAAGCGAGTCGGCCCGGCAAAGTGGCCACTTGCATTTTCTGGCAAGTGTCTGCGAACAACGTTAATGAGTTGAACCTCGGTAATTGTCGGAAGTCCCGATGAAGAAATGAAAATGCCCCTTTTGCGGGGATTTGGATGCTCATGGCCGGCAGCAGGTTGCCCGACGCCCCGCCAACTTGACACTTGTCATTTCTGTCCTTGGGGGTTGGCGGGGTATCTGCACAGAGGTAGGAGGTGGCAGAATCGAGACTTGGTGAGTTTTCCAAACAAACGTCTCGAGCCTCCAGGTCTGCAGAGACCGACCAGGGCTGCCGCCCAACCGACTATTCACCCTTTTTGGGCGGGAATTTATTCCCTTTTTGCCCATTTTTCGGGTTTTTGGTCGGGCTTCAAAAGCGGCTGCCCGAGGCCTGGCAGAGGCCGGGGCATGGTCCCCGATCGCGCCAGGCGGCTCGCGCGACGCGATTAGGCCCCGAAAGGAGTCGGGAAATCGGCAGACCTGCCCGAGTTCAGCCCGGGGGAGGCGGGGGGCAGGTCGGTTCGGCTCAAATCATTAACCAAAGCCGAGACGTGGTCTCGCTGGCGCAACCGAAGTGCCAGGCTGGATAACTCATTAACCAGAAGGCGGCTGGAGGCAGGCAGGGCTGATGGCTGAGGCCGGGTGGAGGCCACCCGCGGCCGGGAAAGTCAAAAGTCCCGTTGTGTGGAAGTCTATGAGGTCAGATTCGGCCGCCTTACCGGGCCTGCGGTTGATGGTTTCCCGCTTGGGCAAGCGAGTCGGCCCGGCAAAGTGGCCACTTGCATTTTCTGGCAAGTGTCTGCGAACAACGTTAATGAGTTGAACCTCGGCAATTGTCGGAAGTCCCGATGAAGAAATGAAAATGCCCCTTTTGCGGGGATTTGGATGCTCATGGCCGGCAGCAGGTGGCCCGACGCCCCGCCAACTTGACACTTGTCATTTCTGTCCTTGGGGGTTGGCGGGGTATCTGCACAGAGGTAGGAGGTGGCAGAATCGAGACTTGGTGAGTTTTCCAAACAAACGTCTCGAGCCTCCAGGTCTGCAGAGACCGACCAGGGCTGCCGCCCAACCGACTATTCACCCTTTTTGGGCGGGAATTTATTCCCTTTTTGCCCATTTTTCGGGTTTTTGGTCGGGCTTCAAAAGCGGCTGCCCGAGGCCTGGCAGAGGCCGGGGCATGGTCCCCGATCGCGCCAGGCGGCTCGCGCGACGCGATTAGGCCCCGAAAGGAGTCGGGAAATCGGCAGACCTGCCCGAGTTCAGCCCGGGGGAGGCGGGGGGCAGGTCGGTTCGGCTCAAATCATTAACCAAAGCCGAGACTTGGTCTCGCTGGCGCAACCGAAGTGCCAGGCTGGATAACTCATTAACCAGAAGGCGGCTGGAGGCAGGCAGGGCTGATGGCTGAGGCCGGGTGGAGGCCACCCGCGGCCGGGAAAGTCAAAAGTCCCGTTGTGTGGAAGTCTATGAGGTCAGATTCGGCCGCCTTACCGGGCCTGCGGTTGATGGTTTCCCGCTTGGGCAAGCGAGTCGGCCCGGCAAAGTGGCCACTTGCATTTTCTGGCAAGTGTCTGCGAACAACGTTAATGAGTTGAACCTCGGCAATTGTCGGAAGTCCCGATGAAGAAATGAAAATGCCCCTTTTGCGGGGATTTGGATGCTCATGGCCGGCAGCAGGTGGCCCGACGCCCCGCCAACTTGACACTTGTCATTTCTGTCCTTGGGGGTTGGCGGGGTATCTGCACAGAGGTAGGAGGTGGCAGAATCGAGACTTGGTGAGTTTTCCAAACAAACGTCTCGAGCCTCCAGGTCTGCAGAGACCGACCAGGGCTGCCGCCCAACCGACTATTCACCCTTTTTGGGCGGGAATTTATTCCCTTTTTGCCCATTTTTCGGGTTTTTGGTCGGGCTTCAAAAGCGGCTGCCCGAGGCCTGGCAGAGGCCGGGGCATGGGCCCCGATCGCGCCAGGCGGCTCGCGCGACCCGATTAGGCCCCGAAAGGAGTCGGGAAATCGGCAGACCTTGCCGAGTTCAGCCCGCGGTGGCGGGGGGCAGGTCGGTTCGGCTCAAATCATTAACCAAAGCCGAGACTTGGTCTCGCTGGCGCAACCGAAGTGCCAGGCTGGATAACTCATTAACCAG